>NW_015971799.1:1004218-1174881 GCF_000732125.1 Scedosporium apiospermum
CCGGTCTCCTCTGCCCTTCCCCCCCCCCTTTTTTTTTCTTTGCTTCTTTGCCACGACGGTTCTATACGGCAGCGTCTGTCGGGACCATTGCTCCGTAAACCTTTCCTTCTCAATGGTGTTGTATACCCTATCTTGAAACTATGTGCCGAGGTGAAGCTAGTCTAAAGCCCACACCGAAGCCCGTACATACTTCGTTGGTTTAGGGCCAAGATCTCTAGGGACTATAGTGTAAGACCGATCCCACCGTGACCAGGATGGTCGAGTTAACCACGCATGGAACAGCCCCTTCTTTCAGCTTAGCCAGGTTCATGTCTATAACACGCTCTTAATGCATACAAAAGTCCAGCTACTTCCAGAGTCCAGGCATCAAGTCTTATTCAGAAGTGGATTCGATTTTCAGCAGTGAGAGGAGCAGACATGCTTCCTCTCCTGCCATCAAGCGCAGCCATCGAACTGATACCCAAGAACCTCAAAACACAGACCCCAAAACGAGCTCCTCCCATTTCCGTCCCCAAAGGGAATGATGCGCGGCCGGTCGCCCGTGAGATCACGGAGAGTAACATGGTAGCCATTCCTCCCATGCCTTTCATTAAGGCCTGCTGAGAACTGCTACCGTCGCATCGCACCCCCTGCTAGACCCCGCTATTTCCGGCTCTTCCTTACCCACGGATCCTATCTTTTGGGTGCTTGAATGGGCTGCAACCTCAGTTGGTATGGCCCTTTCTCTCACTTCGTTGTGTCGCGTGTAGCCGCCCCAAACTTTCCTTTTTGTCCTTGAGGATGTATCTTGACTGCTCCTTCACATCGGGATGCAAGGAGGATCCTAGCGTGATGCCACCAGTACCAAAGAAACAGTGAAGCAGATACCAGGACATCGAGAAGTTTGAAAAGCAAAAAGCCAAGTCGTCCCACTGCCGGGAAAATCATCCGATTCCCAGGAAATCCTCTTCTTGTTTACCTGAGAAAGCTCTAGTGTACACTGTGGAAGATTCCAATGCCGAGAAGAAGCTTGTAAAAAAAAAAAAAAAAAACCGTTCGAACCAACACGAAAGGAGGCCGAATCGTTCGTTATGGGCTTATATTCACTCTCTTAAGATACTCCATTTCGCCTGTTTCGGGTTGCTCAGCAGTTTGGGGAAATTTAGACGTAATGGCCGGACTAGAGTTACAGCGAAGGGAAAACGAAAATCTATAAAATGAAAGCCTGGTTCGCGAAATGCTGTATAGGAGACCACATTTTAGCCTCCAGCCGAAGCCGCCCAGAGTCCCCTGAAGAAGGGATCTTTGGTAGATGAGGACGGGAAGCCAGACCGGGGAGGGACTCAAGCCGTCTTGAGGTCCGAAGCTGCGTACATGGATTCAAGAGTCAACCTAGAGAAACACTCGTGTTTATCCAAGTTTGACCCTTGGTGAATGGCACCTCCCTTGAGCAATGCCTCCAGGTTCTGCCCTCGCAGTCCTTGATGAGGAAAGGGAAGAGGGAAAAAGAAACCTCCTTGAGGGGAACGAGCTCCTTCTTGAGCCGGCGTAGCTCGGTCGTACATACGCTGCCGCCTCCAAGCTTGATGACTAGCTCGCGGCAACGTATGAATCCTCCGATATGGGAGGTCTGTTCGCTTCACAGTTTCGGTCCTTATTATTTACCATGGCTAAAATAACACTGTGGAGTGGTTGGAAATCAAAAGAGCAAGGAGCTTTCTACTCGAAGTCTGTTCGATATTGAGGAGAGCACCAGGCTGGGGACATCTTCATACAAAAACGTGGCCTTAAATTGACTAGGTTATATACAGCCATCACAAACATTCCCGATTAGGGAGCTCCAATGCAAGATGGTTATTGCTCCCTGCCGGTAATCCCTCCAGTTCCGGTTCTAGCAAGGAGTCCTTCCCTCTTCAGGATGATCACTTTACCAGTATGCTCCGGGAGAGATGTTAAGATGTTAGAGGTATGCATGCCTATTTCTTCTTCTGACCCGTGTGTGCATGTGGAGACGAGACCAAAGAAATAAAAGAATTTGTTGGTAAGAAGAAGCAGCAGAGAAAGATCGACGAAAAACGAAGAACCTCCCTGCATTCCTTCTGTGTCAGATGAGGAAACGTTGTCTGCGAGAAACAACTCGGGATGAGCTGATGCGCCGTGTCCGACTTAGGTGTACGAAATACTGCGCACTGAAGTCTCGGTACCATAAAGGGCGTATAACCGAAAGTGAGCACACGACGAACACGGCGCAGGTCTGTCCTTTCGTCTCTGAGTTGATACTTCGCCGTTGAAGCGTGAGGACCGTGATGTCTCTCCAGCTGAAGCTAAGGATGTTTTGTGGCGTGCTGACAAGACGGAGATTCCAGATTCCTTGCATCCAACTAACCTGCTCTGAGCCTAGTCTCTTGACCGCCCAGCCCAGAGGCCCCGGTTCGAGGCCGGATATTCTTTTTTCTCGCGAACCTCTAAGACCCATAGGGTTGGGCAGACTCGAGAAAATCGAAGACACCACGTTGCAATGGTGTGCATCGAGTCAGAACTTCCCTGGTTTTGGTTGATCTTTCACGGAAGGGTTGCCGGTGGAGCACGTTTCCAGTGCGCTCAGCCTTTTGCTCACATGTTCAATGTTTGAACCAGTTCTCGGATAAAAGAACGAACCGAAACAAGCTTGTCTGCATCTCACTACAAGTAAATCGAGGATTGTCAAGCAAATTAACGCTCGGGCACGAATATAGGTACCTTAATTTTGTCGGTGACTTCCGACTGCCCTCTCCATTTCTTCTCTCACTGGATCTAGTGTTTCTCCGCCTTTAGCCAAGAGCTTCTTGGTCCCCCACGAAATCTTGCTCATCTGGGATCGTTTGGTCCCCAGTTTGCCACGAAAGGCACTAAAAGAATGAGGCACAATCTCTCAAATGTAGGTCATCGAACAAGATTGGCTGGGCAGTCATGGGTAATTGAGCCATCTCGCGTCGTCAGCGATGCCAATTGGGAAAATCATCTGTCGGGACACGCATCCATTGGCTGGTGAGAAAGCCTTTAATTCATCCTCTGCGAGTCTGCGCGGAATCCTGGCCCTGGTTCATCTGCTTCGATGTCCGCGACTTCGCGAACTTTGGTTACCCCGCCCTATCGCGTCTGACGCGTGTAGGGAAGAGCTGGGACAAGGGTTGCGTGATATTCTCCGCGACTCTGCTTCCTTATTCGTCCGGGGTTCGCGCTCCGCAACGGGCTCTTGTCTGCATAGCGTAGTATTGGCAATCATCCATTTTTTGCTGCCCTGTCCCGGGGTTTCAGAAGTGAGATTCTTCATATTTGCAGCAGAAAGGGGGAAAAGAGACGGTAAAAAAAAAAGTAAGAAAAAAATGGAGGGATAAGGGTGGGAGGAGGAAGGACCAGCAAAACGTGAGGAACTCTCCCATAATGTCACAGTCATTGGGTGCCCATGCGTTGGCCCATATTCAACATTTGCTTTTTTTTGTTTTTTTTTCCCATTCACAAGGCTTAGCCAAGTCAAGTCCCCTGCTCCGAGTCTTACCCACCTGTGACGCTGGGCGCTTCCTTGCATCTCTCCCTGTTTTCCAAGACTTCCAGGCTGGCTTCGAATGCAATAGCTACAAGTAGCGAACGTAACAAGACGCTGAAAGGGGTGCTGGAAGAGCCATTTTCCAGGGACGATCCCAGGAAATAGGTAGCGATTAGTCGGTACATCTTCGTGATACGGTGTCGCAGTACAGTAGTGTAGTGGATAGGACGATTGTCGTGGGATGGAGAACAGCTCCAGGTTCATCCATGGAGAGAATGCTCCATTTTTCTGAGGGCAGTTTCCGCCTTCGTTACACTGTACGGAGGAGCTGTACTCCGAATTTCCGGCCCCACCTCTGTACGGAGTACATTAGCCGTCCGGCAGCTTGGTCCGTGCAAGGATGGAAATATTGAGGGACCCAAAATCTGGCCTCAGGAACCAGGGGCGGTGGCGACAATTGGTTTGTCACGTGATTTATGTCAACGACAGTGCCCCGCCACTGCCAAAAGATTCTCGCGGGGTTCTGAAGGTGGTGAATTCACTACAATTGTGTCTGTTTGATGCTTGAGGGCTAGATATTAGGCTTGGTTTGTTGAAATCTAACGGCCGGAAAGTGAGGATAAAACGGAAACGAGCCATTTCTTCCTCCATTGTTGTCGATTCGCTACGCCAAACGTTGCGAGTTGTGGCAAGTTGTGTCTAGGCCAAATTATCTATTTTCAACCAAGAACGATTTGATATATCCCTTTGCTCATCATGGAGGCAGAAATCAGAACCATCTTGCCCAATATCGATCCTATTATCTCGGAATACTCCGTGGGGTTCCTTACCCATGCATCGACTGTTTGGTCTGAGGAGGATGAAGCTGCCAACTCTTCGCCTCTAGCGGATGCAGCTGAGGCAGTCACCGAAATCCTCATCTCCGCCTCCGGGCAGCCGGGTTCACCCCTGGAGAAGAAGATCAAGGCCCTTGTGGATAAGTGGGTGGACAAGTATGCTGCGGCGAATGGCGGCGAGCGCCGAGGACCGTCCGTCGTTAGGCGACTGGACCAAACCATCCAAGTAAGCTCGCAGAGAAACATGTCCTCTACCCTGGCTGTTTCTACTGGTGGCGTGGATCTAGAGTCTGCCAATGCTCGAAAGGTAGAGTCCAAGGTCGACCGAAAGAAGTTGGAGAAGGCGGAGAGGAAGATTGCGGCCAAACAGCAGAAGAAAACCTTCAAGACTGTCGAGTACGAGGCCTCACGTCTACTCAACCAGCCCGAAAGCGCGCAATCCTACGAAGAGTTCTACATGGCTGTCAACCCCTTGCAACTGGGTTCCGGTCAGGGTCAGAACAAATCGAAGGACATCAAGCTCGACAATATCGATGTATCTATTGGCGGGAACAGGATCCTCACGGACACGAACCTTACACTCGCCCACGGACACCGGTATGGTCTCGTTGGTCACAATGGTGTTGGTAAATCTACGTTGCTCCGTGCTCTTTCGAAGCGAGAGCTGCCTATTCCTACCCACATTTCTATCCTTCACGTTGAACAAGAGGTATGTTATAATTCGGACTCACCCTCCTAGGGATTCGGCAGTAAATTTTGCTAACGTTTGTCAGATAACTGGAGATGATACGCCAGCGTTGCAAGCTGTGCTTGATGCTGATGTCTGGAGAAAGGTCCTGCTTCGAGAGCAGAGTGTAAGTGCCATCATTCCGGCTCGCTCTTTTAATCTTTCCCTATGCTTACTGTGTATTTCGTAGGAACTCACCGAGCGCCTGGCGGACATTGAAAAGCAACGTGCGTCCATGGCGGATACGTCTACCGATGCCTCAAAACTTGACCAGGACCGTGATACTCTCGATCAGAAGTTGGGAGATATCCAGTCCAAGCTAGCTGAAATGGAATCGGACAAAGCGGAACCCAGAGCTGCAAGCATTCTTGCTGGTCTCGGCTTCTCCCCTGAGCGTCAACAGTATGCCACAAAGACCTTCTCCGGTGGTTGGAGGATGCGTCTTGCTCTTGCGAGAGCACTTTTCTGCGAACCTGATCTCCTCCTGCTCGACGAACCGTCGAACATGTTGGACGTTCCTTCCATTACTTTCCTCTCCAACTACCTACAAGGTTACCCCAACACTGTCTTGGTAGTCAGTCATGACAGAGCGTTCCTCAACGAGGTGGCGACAGATATCGTTCACCAACACTCTCAGCGACTCGACTACTACAGGGGAGCCAACTTCGACTCTTTCTACGCCACAAAGGAGGAGCGGAAGAAGACTGCCAAGCGGGAATACGAGAAGCAGATGGCGGAGCGGGCGCATATCCAGGCCTTCATCGACAAGTTCAGGTACAACGCTGCCAAGTCGCAGGAAGCGCAATCCCGTATCAAGAAGCTGGAGCGCATGCCGGTGCTGGAACCTCCGGAGACGGAATACAGCGTCCACTTCAAATTCCCCGATGTGGAAAAGCTGTCGCCACCTATCGTGCAGATGACCAATGTTACCTTCGGCTACACCAAGGACAAGATCTTGCTGAGAAACGTCGATCTCGACGTTCAGCTAGATTCCCGAATTGGTATTGTCGGTCCCAACGGTGCGGGTAAGACGACGGTTCTAAAGCTTCTCATCGGAAAACTTTCGCCACTGTCTGGTCTCATGTCCCAAAACCCTCGCCTTAGGATAGGATTCTTCGCCCAGCACCACGTAGATGCCCTCGATCTCTCCATGAGTGCCGTTTCTTTCATGGCGAAGACCTATCCCGGCAAGACGGACGAGGAATACCGTCGCCAGCTCGGTGCGTTTGGTATTACAGGAACAACGGGCCTCCAGAAGATGGCTTTGCTTTCCGGAGGTCAAAAGTCGCGTGTTGCTTTCGCCTGCCTCGCCCTCACCAACCCCCATATCTTGGTTCTTGACGAACCTTCCAACCACTTGGATATCGAAGCTATGGATGCCTTGGCGGAAGCTCTGCAGAACTTCCAGGGTGGCGTGGTGATGGTTTCTCACGACGTGACGCTGCTACAGAATGTCTGCACGTCGCTGTGGGTTTGCGATAACGGAACGGTCGAACAGTTCCCTGGAGATGTTAACGAGTACAAGAAGAGGATTTCGGCCCAAGCAGACGCCGCGGGTGTGGTGAAGAGGCACTGATAGACTGATACGGAGCACAGGAAGGTTTAGCCCGTATCATCGAGATGATTTCACCCTATTAGACGAAGGCACCGGGTGGGCCGAGCTATTATCGGGTCTGCTTAGATAGCATCTCATTTGGCACATGGCACACGGATATGAAGCTCTTAATTCCCGTGAGAATAAAACCTTGTGTCGTGAACATCATCATAATAATTCCTTGAATGAACTTTCTTGTGATAGTACCCGTCGAGTACCAGGGGAGTACCTCGTGTGTTTGTGTGTGGGTGGCTCGTATCCGCGAACAGGTGGTAACAACTGTTCGCCGGTTCCTCGCCACTCATTCCCCCACACTTCGAGGTCTCGGGGTCAGGGATCCGGGATGACCAGCCAATAGTGGAACCAAAAAAGAGCGCTAAATATTCTGATAGGCAGTGATCTTTCGAGAATTAAGATTGGTCGTAATTCCAAAGGTCCCCAATGAACGACTGGCCCAAATCAGCTCAGTACACCCGGATCGCTCTGTCCTGACACCTGAGCCGGTACGTATTTTAATGCTTCCAACTATATGCCGAGCTTTCTATCCCCCTTTATTCTTCGTCCTCGTCCCATGAATGCCTTTTCTCAGACTCCGATGCGTTTGGGTGTCGTCAGATAGGATTGGCTGCCGCTGATTTGATACGATGCTCTGATTTTTCTTGGCTCTCCGAGCACCGAAAGTCAAACCCGTTGGCCTGAATTGTTGGCAGGCAAGGGTTTAACACAGGGGACCCGTCATCAGTGAATCTGGGCAGGTGCCTGGCGCAAGGGTTCAAGCTACTCTTGCCAATTACAGACGCGATAGCGTGGGGCACGGGCCACGGATGGTAAACAAGCGGGGTACTGGTGGGTACGACCTGCACGGAGAGCTCAGTGAGTTGACATTTGGTGAGGTGGTCTGGCCAGAGTACTTGGAGGGTTCTTCTCTGGTTCTTATGCGATGATGGTACCATGGTTGTATTTCGAACGTTAGTGATCGGGTTATTAGGACCGGGAAGGTCCCTTCTTTAGGCAGTAGCACCTGAGCAAGACCAGTCTCGTTGCGGGAAAGGGGCACTGTTTTGGTGGAGTTGGCGGACGATGGCTCCTGCCAACTTCTCCTGACGCCGACAGACGCCTAAAGAGGGGTACTAGACCAGTACCTGAAGCCAGAGCCCAGGGTGCTCCTGATGTTGTGTAAATTACTCCAACGTTGGGTTCGGTACAGCTCAGTCGCCCCCCTAGACTAGGCCCAAAATCTCAGTGATCCATCATCCAGTGTGGCCACACACCATCTTTTGATTTGCTCCAGGTACCTTACATAGCGTACCGCCACCCACAGCCAGCAAAGCCAGAGCAACCTCAGGTCTCCCCTTCCCCCCCCGGTGGCGGTGAACAATTTCATCTTCAACCCCAAACAAAAAAATCAACAAATTTCTACCCTCGACTCGGAACCTCCTGAAGCCAAACTCACTCCTAAACCATCCTCTCTTCTTCTCCCCAAACGACCGCCTCCCCGCCTTTCCAACCCTCCCAGGCGACATATCTACGCGAGCTGCATAGTATCAGCTCGTCGTTTCTTTATTTCTAATCTTCCATCAAGGAAAGCTTTTTCTCTTCTTCAATACCGTCGAAAGACATTCAGAACCGCCACCATGCGCGAGATCGTAAGTCGCCTCACCCTCTATCTCCCGAACTCTTCAAACCGAGGACCTCCTTGTTTTCCACCCCCCTCCCATTCCAAGCTCGCGATATATCCCATCTCATGATTCATCTCGACCTCTATCATCGTCACTCGGTGCTCTTTGGGGTCATCGTCTGGCGGTGTAGCTGTCATCGGGCAATATTGCGACGCGTTCAAGCTTGCCTCCTTTAACGGCGGTGCACTTGGTGACCCCGCCCACAGGACGAGACATAGCTTGAAGAGATGCAGCCTCGTCCAATAAACCATCCAATGGGTTAAGTTTCGAATGCTAACGTATATTTTCTTTTTCCTCGTGTACAGGTTCATCTGCAGACAGGCCAGTGCGTAAGTAAATTCTCGAGGACCCTATGTCCTTTTTCCCCCCTGCTTCCATTTCCCTTCTGGGCCATGATCTTGTCTGCGGGGCTAACGTTCATTTTTGCCCCCCTTTCTAGGGAAACCAAATTGGTGCTGCCTTCTGGTGCGTACATTTTTCCCGACGACGCGCGATCGAGAAACGGATGCGAATATAATTCTTCTGTTCGAGATATTTCTATTTGATGGACAGAGTACTTATCGTATTTTTAGGCAAACCATTTCTGGCGAGCACGGTCTTGATAGCAACGGAGTGTACGGAACCACCCCCCCATCCCTTCCCCCCCAATGCCAGTCACATCGACTGGTGCTGCTCTCACATTCACGGCAGACACTGATTGTCCCTTATACGTCAAAGTTACAATGGCACTTCTGAACTCCAGCTTGAGCGCATGAGCGTCTACTTCAACGAGGTAAGTTTTTGGCTAAAGCCACGGGCCGGTTGGTGTGGTGTCATCCGGCCTCCGTTGTTGCAGAAAATGCTAACGTATTGGTTACTTCCACATTATAGGCTTCGGGCAACAAATATGTTCCTCGCGCTGTCCTTGTAGATCTCGAGCCCGGTACCATGGACGCCGTCCGTGCTGGTCCCTTCGGCCAACTTTTCCGTCCCGACAACTTCGTCTTTGGCCAGTCCGGTGCCGGCAACAACTGGGCCAAGGGTCACTACACAGAGGGTGCTGAGCTCGTCGACCAGGTCCTCGACGTCGTCCGTCGTGAGGCTGAGGGCTGCGACTGCCTTCAAGGTTTCCAGATTACGCACTCTCTCGGTGGTGGTACCGGTGCCGGTATGGGTACTCTCTTGATCTCCAAGATCCGTGAGGAATTCCCCGACAGGATGATGGCCACCTTCTCCGTCGTCCCCTCCCCCAAGGTCTCTGACACCGTTGTCGAGCCCTACAACGCCACCCTCTCCGTCCACCAGCTCGTTGAGAACTCGGATGAGACGTTCTGCATTGACAACGAGGCTCTCTACGACATCTGCATGCGCACTCTCAAGCTGTCTCACCCCTCGTACGGTGACCTCAACCACTTGGTCTCTGCCGTCATGTCCGGCGTTACCACCTGTCTCCGTTTCCCCGGCCAGCTCAACTCTGATCTCCGAAAGATTGCCGTCAACATGGTTCCTTTCCCTCGTCTTCACTTCTTCATGGTCGGCTTTGCCCCGCTTACTAGCCGTGGTGCTCACTCTTTCCGTGCTGTCACCGTGCCCGAGTTGACCCAGCAGATGTTCGATCCCAAGAACATGATGGCCGCTTCTGACTTCCGCAACGGCCGATACCTCACCTGCTCTGCCATCTTGTAAGTTTTATTTCACCCCAGACCCTACGCTCTCACAGAGAGTTTCTCTCTTGCGGGGAATCTCTGCTAACAAAGGGGGTTTTCTCTTTTCACAGCCGTGGTAAGCTTGCCATGAAGGAGGTCGAGGACCAGATGCGCAACGTCCAGAGCAAGAACTCGTCGTACTTCGTCGAGTGGATCCCCAACAACGTTCAGACCGCACTTTGCTCTATTCCTCCCCGTGGCCTTAAGATGTCGTCGACCTTCCTTGGTAACTCGACGGCGATCCAGGAGCTCTTCAAGCGTATCGGCGAGCAGTTCACTCTCATGTTCCGTCGCAAGGCTTTCTTGCATTGGTACACTGGTGAGGGCATGGACGAGATGGAGTTCACTGAGGCCGAGTCCAACATGAACGATCTCGTCTCCGAGTACCAGCAATACCAGGATGCCGGTATTGACGAGGAAGATCTGGAGTACGAGGAAGAGCTCCCTCTTGAGGAGGAGGAGTAATCGAAACGTCACACGCCCTACCTTATTCTAACGCACTGTACCTGTCGAGTCCGGAAGAAAAAAGTCCTACCCGTTATTTTGCCCTATTGTGGACTTGCGAGTTTTGCGTTGTCCTTTTTTTCCCTTTTTCTCTTTTTTCGTTTTTTAGGGGTTGTGGTAATTCGCCGGAAAAAGGGGGCTTCTAGATACCTCGTGCGGTAGTGTCGTCTCGTCGTCGGCTTAACGAATTTTACTGCGTGATGCCTTTCAATACAAACAATTCATCCCTGTAATTAGCAAGTCCATAGATTGGCCGACTTTCCATTCGTTTTACGCAAGGACTAGTACAATTTTAATTCTTTTGATTCCCAAACTCCTTTGCAGGGCTCTTCTTAAACTCGCTGTGAGGCATTGATTGTGATAAGACGACTCTAATTATCCTCAACTGTTCGTCCTTGCTCGGTCAGGAGCATGGGAGTGGGGTCGCGATAACGGTTGCGCCTGACCCGTCAAGTCAAAGTCTCGAGCCACTCTCTCGGTGCCTCTGGAATATTTATCGCACGTGATTACATGACTAAGCAGAAATCCAATGCGTCCATCCACTGATCGCTGGAAGAGCTCCGTCCATTGAAATTTTCGAAGAGCTTTTGGGGGAGCGAAGCTACATCACACTGAACACGCGACGCCGCCTCGATCCCTCAATCGGAAAATATAAGGGGAAAACCAAGGCCTTCATCGAACAATTCCGCGGAACGGGGTGGAACCTGAGCATTTTTCTCGAGAGAAAACGACTTCCCCAACGATGTCGGTCTTTCTCCCCAGCCGGACGGCGGTGTTTGGGACTTGCGTCGCGG
This sequence comes from Scedosporium apiospermum, assembly GCF_000732125.1. Classification (NCBI taxonomy): domain Eukaryota; kingdom Fungi; phylum Ascomycota; class Sordariomycetes; order Microascales; family Microascaceae; genus Scedosporium; species Scedosporium apiospermum. The sequence goes on from NW_015971799.1 coordinate 1,015,543, forward strand.
GAGCGAGGGCGGCGGCGGCGGCGAGGCAGTTTTCGGGGACGACGGCGCTAAGGTCGAAGCTCGGAAGGACTCCTATTTCGGTACCGCCGGGGGTGGAGGTCAAGGTTGGGGAGCCGTGGGTGAAGAGGGATTTGACGACTTATTTGAAGACTGTGAGGAAGACTGTTACCATTGAGGGACCGTTGGGTGAGTTTTTAAGAGTTCCTTTGGGTCCGCGGAGGAGGTCCGTGGATGGGGATAGGGAAATGAGGACTGTGAAGTTGGCTAACGTGGGTGGTATGACTGCAGGAAAAATCGAGTATGATGTGCCGGATTTCGTCAAGATTACGATTGACCCCGTGGAGAGGCAAGCATCGCTGAGCGTGGAGGATTCGACTATCAAGCAACAACGCGAGATGTGGGGTGAGTCTTTTCCCCCCTTCCCAAGGCGGATTTTCTACTACGACTTCTTTCGTGACTAGCTTGCTAACTCTTGCGATCCTCCCTCTAGGCACGACATGGGCCTACCTCAACCGCCACATCATGGGCGTATCCGAAGGCCACACAGCCGTCCTCCGCCTCGTAGGCATCGGCTACCGAGCCGCCGTCGAAGACCGGCCCAAGCAAGCCGAATACCCGGGCCAAAAGACCCTGACGATGAAGCTCGGCTACACGCACCCCGTGGACCTACTCGTGCCCAAGGGCGTGCAGGCGTCGACGCCGAACCCGACGAGGATCCTGCTCGAGGGGATTAACCGGGAGGAGGTGATGTCGTTTGCGGGCAGGATAAGAGAGTGGAGGAAGCCGGAGCCGTACAAGGGGAAGGGAGTGTTTATTAATGATGAGACGATTAAGTTGAAGCAGAAGAAGATCAAATAAGTTTTTGGGCGAAGCGAGCGAAAATTTGGGGCTCTTGTATTATTTTTTTGGGGTGGTGGAGGGAGGATTTGTACGTTTAGGGATTGGATTTTGTTGTATAAATCTGTAGAACTCTGCATAGAGGGATGAACCGCCATTGCGTAGAAGCAATAAACTTTTTCATCTTGATCATTTCTGTGTTAGAATCATGGAATTTAAAACAATTGATCTGTTTAGATGACGCTGGTGAAGGTATCTTGAAGTGTTGTCTTGGCGTCTTCTGCACCTTTGTCCTCCTGTGGAGTCTCAATGCAAGGCTGAACCTGAACTTTTAGAGCTTCGCGAAAATAATATTTTTGCGACAACACTTCCTCTTCTAACTTCCACCCCAAACAAAAACAACTGCCTACAGCTCGGAATTCTCCCAGAGCCGACGTATATAACCAAGCGATCCTCCTTCCTAGGTCATCGCAATCCCATAATTTTCACCAAAAAATTAAGGCCCTCCCGAACCATCGACCGTGAAGCTCCTCCAACCTTTCAAACCCCCGACGCCCAAACTTCCTCCCACCAGCCGCGAACGGAAAAAAGGCTTCGGAAGCTAAAAGAAAGAACCACCCATTTCTCGAAAATCATCGGAAAACCACGCACATATCTCTCTCCAACAACCCACCAAAGATGCCCAACCTCCGCACCCTCTACCGCACCCTCCTTCGCGAACTGCCCCCCCGCCCCCTCCTCACAACCCCCCGGTCCCCCCTGCACCAGCGCCTCCGCGACTCCTTCTCCTCCCAGAAGAACGAACTCAGCCCGCACCTCGCCGAACAGCTGGCGACATACCTCCGCTCGCAGAGGACCTACGGCGCGCTGCTCGAGCGGTATAATCCGGGGATGAACATGGAGCAGGATGAGAGGGTGAGGCTTACAGCTAGGAAGGTGGGGATGGATTTGCCGGTTGAGTTTGGGGAGGGGGAGAAGAAATGATTTGGGGTCTTTTGAGTTGAGGAGGAGGGAGGAGGTAGACAGGCGAATGAGGCCGGTTCGTTTGGGCTTGGGGTGGAACGTTTGAGTGTCGGCTGGGGCCCACGATCTAGCTTCCAAGGCTTCGGATATGGATTGGGAGCCAAGCCTTCAGCCTCACAATGGATCGGAATAAGCTTCGCCGAAGGGACGCCGTGGCTATCACCATGAAGGACGACAATGTACGACATCTGTATCAACAATAAAAGTGTATACATAAGGGAAACATATCCCGTGCTGTTATATATCCAAAATATATACGCCTCTAGGGGCAACACCACCCCTCAAGATCCAATGCCTCCTCTCCTCCCTCTGTCTTTCCCCCCACACCACGTTATATTCTTCATTCTGTGCGCTCTATTGCATTTCCCATACCGCGTAAGTGTAGATAGTATCTGTAGATGGCCGTCTTCCTCTTGACAGAGAACTCAGGACGGAAAAGGTGAAGAAAATGAAAGGGAAATTTTGAATGAATATATCCAAAGAAGATTGAGTAAAATGTGCTTCGTGATAACTGACAGAACTTGTCAGGGTGTTGATGAGGAGAAATGTAAGGAAAAAAGAAGGGAAAAAAAGTAGAATGTGTATAGGGTATCAGGCATCTTGCAAAAGCCCAGCCAGCTTCTTAATATCAACTCCAGACCAATAATAAGCAAACGAGAGAGAAAAAAAAGGTTTGGCAGAAATATGTGATTTCTCTTCCCCCCCCCCCCCCCCCCCCCCCAAATTAAGCGACGCCCACACCGCCATCCTCAAGCTGCTCATCCCAACCACCAGTCTCCAGGAGCCAGCCACCAACCCTCTCCTTAACATGCCGAATGGCCTCGCCGAGGGACTCGTTCCACTGGTCCTGAACGATGCGCACTTTCTCCTTCAAATCGTCCGTCAGCCTCTGGCCCTCGCTCTCCTTCATCTGCCTCGCGCGGCCCTCCCTGTCGGCGCTCGGCAGAGGATTGCCGTCCTCGTCGACCTCGGCCTCGATGACCTTGATCTTCGCGTGTGTCACGGCCTCGCGCACCTCGTGGAGGAGACAGAGGAGGTTCGTCTGCGACTCGATGAACTGGTAGGTGCTCTTCTCGGCGTGCAGCACGAGGCTGAAGAGGTACTGGAGAGGGTGCTCGTGGTAGGACGGGTTCTCGTCAAATTCGTCGGCGGGGATCTGCACACGGAATCCCGAAAGGTTGTTGGGGATGCGGTCGAGGAGTCGGCTGATGTTGGGCGCGATATCCCAGAAAGCGGATAGCTGAACCTCGACGCCGCGGGACACATTCTCCGATATCACCTTCTCGAACTCCTCCATCCGCGTGAGTACCTCGGTTGCGAAGACGTACGCTCTCTTCGCCGCGTCTTCCTTGAAAAACGCCTCGGCAGAACGCAGCTTCTCCACGTTGCCCGAAAGCCGGTAGGGGGTCGTGATTACGGCCTTATATCGGTCGTTACGGTCACTGAGCAAATCATAAATCGCCTTGTGAAGCGTTTCCCGCGCTTCGAAAATCCACTTCAGTAGCGTCAGCTTTTCGAGAAGTTCGGGCTTGTCGTCTCCTTCCTCCTGTGGCATATCCGCGGCATTCTCGATATTATTGAATAGCCCACCGGAGAGATCGTCGAGGAGCTGGGTAGAGCGCGCAATTCTCGTGGTGAGGAGCTCGTTGATCGGCGCGACGACCTGCTTCTGGAACTTCTCAAAATCGACCTTCTCCAGCTCTTTCGTCCGGCCCTTCTCGGCCTCCGTGGCATCGGCATCGATGGCGGCCGCTTCCGCATATGACATATTTCCGGAGTTGATCTCTTCCTGCAAGTTGATTCGGAGGGCCTGTCGATGCTCCGCCGCTTGCTTCTTAAGCTCCTGCCGACGCCGGTCGCTCTCTTTTAAAAACCTTTCCTTGGTAGATTTGACTTCCTCGAGGTCACTGAGAGTCCGAACCACGGCCCGAATCTCTTGTAGGTCTGGATGATTATTGTTGACTGCGGGGTGGTGCCTAGGATATGGCGGGGGTAGTGTTACCAGTCTCGATATATCGAGGTGCGACGGGTTCGGAGTGCTCGGTTGTGAGGATGCTGTTGCGATGCTAAGTGCGGAGTGGCGGAAGTTCTGCGGGGTTCGGACCTGCTCTTGGTCGATCAAGCCTGCCTTCTCTGGAGGGTAATCGTTTGGAGATCCCGAATCGTTTGGCGGGTACTGGTCAGCACGTCTAGGGCTGTCCACCCACTGCAAAGCCTCGCGAGCTTCCTTCGGGACGCCCATATACTTGGATTCCCTCTTCGACCTTTCTAGGCGTTGGTTGGCCTCGCCTGAAGAATCTGCTTCCCACCATCGACTTGCCGGCCGCCCTCTAGAATCCGATTCGTCCACATTGCTCATGCTGAGGATGGGCGACAGCGAAGGCATGTATCCATTAGTGCCCCAGTTCGCATTCGTAGGTGTGCCCCCGGGCGCTGGGGATTGTGGGAGCGTAGCCGACGGAGGCGCCGAGTTAGTCGCACCTTCGGGTTGATTGGGATGTATCAACATGCGCTGCGCTGAATTAGGTGCCGCGGATTGGGGTGTCGAATCCCCGCACCACGACGTCCCCGACTCTCTCCGCGCCGTCATGGGGCGGAAGAGGTCTCTCGTGAGATCGAAAATTTCGGAGCCCATAGCAGCGATCGCTCCGCCATACCTCTCACGACGTATCCGCGACTCGCTGACGATGAAGTCCGCAAAAAGCCGTACTCGTTCCGCATCCGTTTCGGCAGAAGCCTCCCGCATGGCGAATAGCTTGAATCGATCAATGGTCTCCCTGGTAAACTGGTCTGAAGACTGCATCACAATCGCTTGCCTCGTGGGCGGGAGCGACGCGCCCGATGGAGGCGGGCGCAGACTCTCTGCTGGTGTGGCGAGACGGGCATCGGAGGACGTAGATCTTGTCCGCGGCGGTGGTGTCGGATGAGTTTTCGGCGCATTGGAAGGAGACGCTTCGGCAGTGGCGGGAGTCGCTTTGAGACCTCGTGGTGAGAACGGCGGAGTGCCGGTGTCAGTTTGAGATATTTGAGATGACCCCAGAGGCCGTGGAGTCAAGTTTGTTCGCGGAGCATGGCTGGAGCTTTCCCCGGCTTCAAAATTTGCCCTACCAGCACTTCTTGGAGTAGATTTGTTAATTGTCAGTCGACAGGAGAGGGTTGTCGAAGAAGGGACTACAATATCAGAAACCGAAAGCGAGGTGTCATCTGGATTTATGGAATTCCTCCTAGTCCTGCTCTCGGCGCGTCTTTGGATGATGGTCTTGTCATGCCTGACGGCACCAGTTCTTGTCAGGTTACCTCCTGAGCTTGTGCACGACGCAACCGACTCCTCTGGTTGGTTCGAGCTATGGACACTGGAAGCGTCGACGGCCTGTGGAGGGGACTGGAGGCGCGATGGGTCATTCGCTTGATTTGGGGTGCTCTCCTCGTCGACCCAGTTGGCGGGTGTAGGCGGCACGGGGCCCAAGGCCGTCACTCCGTTTGGCGGCGGCCGTCTCGTTGGCGGAGAGGCAACGGGCACGCTACTCCTGTCAGAGGGCTGGAGACTCTGTGACCTTGACTGCGACGGCGGGGGCCCGGGTGGAGGAGGAGGAAGGGGCATGCCCGGTTCCCACCGCGAATTCGGTCGGGACCGGGCGGATGTCGGCGTTTCGATTGCGCCAGCAGAGGCGGCTCGGCGGGCACTTGGAGGAGCGATATGGGGATGGGTGGCATTGATCCTCTGCTGTTCTTGCTGAGAAGGAATTTGAATTGAGAGACCCCACATGGAGTGTCTCGCAGACGGATCCTGAGCATGCTGATCGCGTTCTTGGTCTCGTCGGCGAGTGAGAGATGGCAGACCGAACCTCCGCTCCCTTGACCCACCCCGGCCAGAGGAATTAGGTGGAGGCGGAAAGTTTGTGGTGGGTGCTGGAGGGTCAGGAGAAGGTCTGTGGGCATTGAGGCTCGACGGAGGAATGCGCGCGGCCGAGGTGTTGGCGGTAACAGGCTCGAAAGGCTGGGTTACAGGTTGCTGGCTTCTTGGAGGACTGTAAGGTGGCGGAGGGGGAGGCGAAACTATTGCGGATTCGGCCAAAAGGTTAGCAAATTTAAACTACTATCTAGGGAGGGTTGATCGGATGAAGACAAGCTGGACGTACCGGGTTGTTGATCATGACCGAAGGTATGGCTCCGCTCTGGGCCTGCCATGGGAGACGCAACCCATTCCTGCGGGTTGTATGGTTGAATTGCGCTCACCGGGGTCTGCAGAGGGTATTGCACATTGGAGCTCAACGAGATGGCCGAGAGCGGGGCGGGTTGAGGGTAAGCAGGCGCAATAGAGGTTGTAAGTAGTGGGTTCAGGCCCAGGCGAAGCCTAGACGGGTCGCGAACGTTGTTCATCATTGCTGCGATGTCGAGCTTGAGATAAGCCTTGTAACGGGGCGGTCCTAGTGGGCTGAGGCTTGCTTTGGTGGGCGGGATGAAAGACAATCCAGCCTAGCGATGAGGTGAGGGGATCGTATTGGGCGATGTGAGAGCTGGTAAACGGGATTCGTCAAGAAGCGCCAAACGAATATGGTTGGAAGAGTCCCGCCAGTCACACCTACACCTTCTCCAGCTCTTGAACTCTCGGTGGACAGCCTATCGCGGGGCGTCTTCACCAGTCCATCTACTTCACTGTCTATCATCAAGAGACGTGGAGCATATCCAGGAGGGCAAGCGCCAGCGCAAGACAGGTTCGCGGGAGGATGAGAGGAACCGGCGACCCGAAGAGAAGAAGGCGAAGGCGAGGTGGAGCTACACCACCACCGAGGGTGGAAAAGGGAAGAAGAGCAAGGTATGAGGTGAGAGGAAGGTGAGGGAACTAGGCGAGGAGGAGAGAAGGATGTGCGGCTAGACCAGGGTGGGGTGGTATAGTTGGAAGGGACCCAGACGAGGGTGCAGAAGTAGTGCAGACTGGCTACCGTCAACCGTCGAAGTCTACCATCAACTGTGGACCGACGCTCTCGAGCTTTGGGATGTTGTCTGGAGTTTAGGCGGGCGTTGGTGTCTGTGGGTAGTGAGCTGCATGCACTCTGCACACTTCAGTCTGGAACCGTTTTGACGCCAACAAGGCTTTGGCTTTCCCTTCTGGCCCCTACGATCTTCTTGTCTCTCTGTTCGATGGCGGTCGCGGTCACAGTCGCAGTCGCGGGGTTGGGGTGTTCAAACGGATCTGACAAGGGTATGGGTGGTGGTTTGTGGCGTCTCGTCCCTCGGTCTCTGCAAGGTTAATGTCCAAGTACAGAAGCTCGGTCGAGGTTGATAAAATCAGGAACTGAAGCGACGATACAGGTTCAAAAAGACAACTTCGAGTCCAAAATCGGAGGCAGCCCTTTCCAAGGGAGTGAGCCGTAATTATTGCCCCGGAAGATAATTCCAGAGCGCAGGTTTAATACTAGAGGCGGCGAGAGCAATGGGAATCAAATAGAATGACACGAAAAATGGAGCCTGGATCGGAAGAGTCGTGTACTTGTGACAATAATGAGAGACGAAGTATTTCATGCAATTAATTGTACTGGTGTTGGGGTACGAAGACTTGCTTGCAATGATGGGACGGGGAGGTTGATGCCAGCGTATTGCTTTTCGGCTCTGGCTGGCCCGATCAAGCACAGAGCATCACTCGTACCCTCAGGCTTCGTATTCTGTACAGAGAATAGGAGAGAGTGTGTCTGTAATACACGCGAAGGGCGAAGTATAATAGAGAAAGGAATGAATCGACTAATTTTGGTTGAAGGACCGACTGAGTGAGGAGGAATCACATTGCGACTGCGGGCGGATCATGTCGAAGCATCTCGGATGCTCCATGCATTCTCAAAGTACTGAGGTACTGAGGTACTGAGGTATGAGGTACGAAGTACGTACCATTAGGCACGACAAGTCTAAATAGTGTCGCGGGAAGGAGGGAGCGAGGGACCCAGTCTAAAGTGGTACTTCGTACTTTGCGGAAGACTCTTCTGGGATCAAACGAGCCTATTTCGGACAGACTCCTTGGAGACTCTATACTAAGGCAAGCTGGCCAATCGTTGCAGGGATCGAGAATGCAAGTCTTGGAAGTACGAAGTACTTGCGAGAAAATGCGAATATCTTTGCAGCATCATCGTCCAGGGCTCAAAGAATTCGACTCTTGCACCTTGCAGTTCCACCAGGTACTGACAGGGGCTGGGATTTCGATCAGGCAAGATCAATGGCAAGTAAACTGCGTGAGAAGTACTTCGTACACCACTGAGATGGAATATGTTGTACCTCACTAACTTCTCTCCAAAATTTTGCCCATCGATACCATCACCAAGCTGCAAGTCTAGAACGTCGACGTCGACACAGATGTCTGCAAAGTACTTCGTACCAAGTGTTGCGAAGTACTTCCTCTTCAGCAATATCCAACAAATTCCAACAAAATGAACTTCCGACTTGATGAAGGAGGAGTGGGGGGTGACAACAGACCTACCGCTTCCGTTCTGCTCTGTTCTGGTGGTTGGTCTTAATCGCGTCTTCATTGGCTGGTCTTTAGGTGGGAGCTCAATCTATTCTTGGACTGCATTAAAACATGACAGGGGTACGATTGGCTGCATGTCTGTGAACAAGGTGTGAAAGACGAGAGTTACCGGCGCTTAAATGCCTGGGCTTTCTCCAAGTTGCCCCAAGCACACAGGTAAACCAGATATTAACAACGAGCCGAGTCACATCGTCACCTTTTCCACTTCCATGCTCGAAGCAAAAGGGCGCTTGGCAGAGCATGGCATCCGTGGCATCCATGGCAGCAGGGGCCACTTTGCATGGAGACGGATGCATTCGCTCTTACGAAGTACTGCTATCGCGACTCCGATTTGATGATATTGGCAGCCATCGTGAAACCGCAACCGTGGGTGCCTGCAGCTCCAAAAGTCTCAAGGAAATCCCCATCAGAGCACACACTCTCTAAGTATCCTGAGTATTCACGGCCAATTATATGCTATGTGAGAAGAGCACATGCGCCTTAGTCCTCTCTTTCACTAGCAACTGGGAAGACGAGAGACGGCGCACCTCAGACCTCATCTACGTTACTTCGTGCACATGTCTAGATATTTAGACAAGGAGAATCCACACGCACCTCTCGACATGAATCTAGGTCGCCAATTATAGTTGGACGCATTATCAAGCCCAAAGAGGCTAGGTTTCCGTTCTCGGGGGAAACTATAGTAAACTACATGAGTCCTCTAAAAATGGCTGCTCTCAGTCTCCGCGACCTTCCAGCATTTCTTCGCCTATCTAATACTACTTCGTATGGTTCATTTCCAAGCCCGTTCGTCCGGATAAAAATAACAAATTCCCGATGCTTCCATGACTGTAGACTGTAAGTGTTTAAACGCCGGTGCAATATCTAAAGTATTTGCTTTAAAGACGAGTATGCATTGGAATGGACTATTTTCGAATCGTCATATTCCTTTGCCGACAGATCCACCCAAGCGGATTACAAGGCAGTCTCTCTTCTTATCCCGCCGCTACCTTTTATAAACCCACAAAATTGAATCCGATCCTCCCTCATACTTGGCAGTTATTATGATCCCTGCCATGACCAGAGTCCAAAATTAAGGAGCTCGAAGATACCTGTGTGGTGCCGATCTCGATCGCCGGTCTCAGTACCTCCCCACCTGCAGGCTACCACACGGAGCATTTCACTCAAGAGTCAGGATAAGCAAAGGGAAAAGTGGGAGTGCACGGCAGCGATATTTATAGAACTACGAAGTACTGCGCTTGTCGCCTATCTCGTCTTCCCTGCACCATGTCCGTAAGATGCCCCATATCGAATGTATGCACACACCTCACCTATTGGCTCAGAGGGCATTGAGATGCAGCTCATCATTGGATTGGATGATGGTATGATAGTAGGTTCCCGTGACGCGACCAAAGACCATATGGTGCTTTGGCTATTCTTAAAGCCCATCACGCTCGCCTGCGATGATGCTTCTGAGCGGGTTAGATAGAAGCGGTATAATCAGAACGATCATCTCATCCTTGAGCGATAGCTAGGAGAAGTTGTACGTCGATGTTGATTCGAACCACACATTTGGTCCATTGTCATTTCGAAAGTGGTTGACATAAGCCAGAGAATCACCAAATACCTTCAATTGTTTCATCGGGTCTGTGCATTGAAGAGAATCGTGTATGTGAGAGGCAAGCAGAAAGCTCCTCAGTAAAAGAAAAAAAAAAAAAAAAAAAATGGTTACGCCTTGTTGGCCACTCTCCCCACTCTTGTGCCCAATCCTCGCCGCGGCCTTCCACCTTGTCTTTACTTGAGTTAGGGAGCCACTGAGCAACTCGGGCCTCCGTATCGAGTTAGCAACTTCCCGGACAAAAGGTTTCTTGTGCCGAAAAGTATAGACGGAGTTCATTCCAAAGGATATCCCCCAGACCTTCGTCAGCATTCGATAAGTGTTCGATCGTGGGCCGCATGGAAGACGGCCAGGCCCATAAGTCGGCCACTCCACGTGTCGGGAGCATTAATTGATCAATGAAGCGACGGATCTCCATGCACAATCCCACACTCCGTGGACTGGCTGCCGCACCCTGTCAGCGAGGCTGCTTCGCCTCTGGAAGCTCAAACTGCAATTCGGCAATCTGGGTTCGGTGTTTGCTAGACAAATTGCGGGGTGTTTTTTTGCGACCTGAACTTGGAGGCGGGGCCGAGTAAGGCTGCGATCCGAACTTTTACCGGAAGAGTGAGAATTTCGCTATTCTAGAGCTTTCTGTGAGAGCTTGGATTCTCTCCTCTCCTTTCCACAACTCTATTCCTTTTCTCGCCCTGCCTTCCTCTCTCCCTTCCCTCCCTTCTTCCCTTCTTCCCCTCTTTCTCTTCTTCTCAATTACTACCTCTACTACCTTCAAAAACTCGTTTGGCCCCTGACAATTGTCGCGTAGCCCCTCATAGGTAAGAGCACGATCCCCCAATTCCCAATGACCATCATCGTTTCTCCCAAACGGCCATATGATGAGCTTTCAGCTGGCACCAGTCTGAGGATGACTTGTACTCCCCTCATTGATGACAAACGCTGCGGTCTTTTGACCAATTCTGACTCGAGAGAAACGAATCTTCTTTCATCTGCTTTGCTTCTGGCGAATATCGTGGTCGAGGTCTTTTCTAACGTACCTTTCGCACAATAGGTAATCATTCTTTCTCGTAAACCAAAACACTAGGAACTCCTGCCACAATGGTTCTCCATAACCCAAACAACTGGCACTGGGTCAACAAGGATGCCTCGGAATGGACCAGGACCTGGTTAAAGGACACATTGACCAAGATTGAGGCGACAGAAGGCGATGTTTCTGCAAAGATAACAAACGTGATCAGCATGGACGGGGATGTGGATGTCAGCCAGAGGAAGGGCAAGGTTATTACTATTTATGATATTAAATTGACTCTAGAGTATTCAGGTACGTAGTATCTACCCCTGCCTGCGTTCTTTTCTCTCCTTTCGTAAAATTTGTGACTCATGTCGATTGTATTGTAGGATCCGCTCCTGATGCTGAGGATGTTGCTGGAACGATTACCATCCCCGAGGTTGCCCACGACACCGAGGAGGATGAGTTCGTGGTATGTCAATTGTATTCTCCCCATGATGAAGCGCCGCATTTTTCTCAACCCTTTGAGCATAAATTAATGGTATGATTTTTTGTGTGTTTTTAGTTCGACGTCGACATCTACTCCGAGTCGAAGGAGAAGCAGCCGGTCAAAGATCTAGTCAGGTCCAAGATCGTTCCCAAGCTTCGAGAGGAATTCCTGAAGCTCCCATCCGCCCTGATCGCCGAACACGGAAAGGATATCCAGCACGCGCCCGGCTCAAACCCTTCGAGCGGCTTCAACACCCCCAAGTACCACCCCCAGACCACCTCCAAGCCTTCCCCTGCGGCGGCGGCGAAGCCCACCACTTCGAGCGGACTTGTAAATACCGTGACCGTGACCGACACCGACGAGTTCCGAACTACCGCCGACGAGCTATACCAAACCTTCACCGACGTTAACCGCATCAGCGCCTTTACGCGAGGTGCTCCCAAGCTCTTCGAAGGCGCCAAGAAGGGCGGCAAGTTCCAGCTCTTCGACGGCAACGTAGCCGGCGAATACCTCGAACTAGAGCCCCCAACCAAGATTGTTCAGAGCTGGCGTCTGAACCAGTGGCCCGGAGACCACCACTCTCGTCTCCAGATCGAGTTTAACCAGAATGACGTTGACCACGTCACTGTTATGAGGGTAACCTGGGAGGGTGTTCCCGTTGGTCAGGAGGAGGTTACGAAGAGGAACTGGCGGGAATACTACGTCAAGAGCATCAAGCAGACCTTTGGGTGAGTAGAAACGTTTCTCGCCGAGAGTCTTCGTTTTCGATGGAGACTGGTACTGACTGCGGAAATAGATTCGGCACGATCTTGTAGACGGCGGCGGGGGAAGGTTTCATAATGGCGTTGATGGGGATACATAAACTGAGGAAACAATGGAAATCTAGGGATATGCATTACATGGCTAATTTAGAGGGCGGCCGGCCACTAAACGAACAAGCTTGGTATGAGAGTAGGATTCGAAAGAGAACTCCTACAATTGGAAACAGCGAAGAGGAGCGCCAGACTTTGGTGTTCACCAGCGCTAGATAGGTATCTTGGACGAGACAAATAGCATGATTAACGCTACTATGAAGATTACATGCCTTGAACATGAAAACACGACGTAAAATTATACATACACAGGCACTTTCCGCCCCAGTTCCTCCTCGCTCCGTCTTAGTTTATAAGGTATCTCTTGTATATCATCGATAGACGTACCCCACGTAAAAGACACAGTAATTAAAACGCCGGACACTCCGACTAAACCTAGGTCTAAACTATAGTGGTGACGCCTTCGGCGGCTTCTGTCTCCTCAGCCGACCACCTCCAGAAGGCAGCCTCCCCCTGCGGAAATCATAATCCAAGAAGAAAACGTCTCGCAGATTATCCCACAGCCCCAGATCGTACATGTTGACAATATCTTTCAACCTCCACACGCGCTCCCAGGGCCCCTCGCCAGGAAGCGGCGCATCTTCTGGCGGGGGATGACCGTTCTCGCAGCTCGTGAGGACCTGCTCGGTCTCGACGGGCCACCTCGTCCAAGCGGGTTCTATCGTCGTGAACTTCTGTCGATTGGGAGACATGCGGCGGCGGAAGGCGAAGCCGTCATCCATGTCCACTTTCCAGTCGGACCACTTGAGGGTCTCGTTGGTGGTGGTGCCGCAGTAGACGAGGAACATGGTGTAAGCGAGGAGGCTCCAGATCATGGGGGCCAGCATGCCAGTGAGGAGGGTGATGGCGCCGATACCGAGATTCTCCTGGAGGCCCCAGCCCCAGGCGAAGAAGTACTGGCTCCAGTCGACGTCCTTGGCGGGCCAGATGGACCAGAAGGGGTACTTGTCCCTGATCTGGTCGGCCATGATGGACACGCCCATGAGGGCACCGTAGGAGGCCAGGACCGCCGTGGAGAGGAGGAGAAGCACGAACCAGCGGTGGTTGCGGTAGCCGACGCACTTGTTGATGAAGATGCAGTGGTGGTCGTTGCGGCTGACGCACTTTTTGCAGATGTTGCAGTGCTTGGAGCGCGCGGGCTTGAGGAAGCGGCAGGTGCGGCATTCGTGGCCCGGCTGGAAGATGGAGAAGTCGTAGGGGTAGAGCTGCATGTGGTAGGCGTGGTTGGTGTGGGTGATGTAGCCCGGGTCGGTGAATGCGGCTAGGTAGAGGAAGACGTAGGGGAGGATGATGGCGATCGTTCCGGCGACGCGGTGGAAGGTTGATAGGTATTGCCAGGCTTCCGGGAGGAAGAGGTATTCCGAGCCTACGAGGAGGGCAATGTAGAATATCTGGCGGGGGTGTGTTAGCGCGATTGGCCTCTACCTTTCCGTTGCCTCTGCAGAGAGCATGGGCTGCATGGGGCTTACCAGGACTGTGGGATGCCTATCATTCATCAGGTAGCGGCCGAAGCGAAGCAAACCAGTGGTAAGCCGGCCACCGGTGAGCTTCTTATCCACGGCCAGGATTCCATTTGGGACATGGACAAGAATGAGCCTATTTAACGTGGCTATAGGAGTGTTTCTGTGGGGGGTTGTTTAGTATGAGAAAATGATGAGCGGTTGTGAGAGAGGATGAGATGGACTTATGTGTTACCTTAATGCAGGGATCCGACCAAAGAAAATGACGAATACCACGAAGGATATGCTCAGTATAGTGAGGATGAGGGTCGTGAAAGAGACCATCTTGACAATAAAAACCAAACCTCTATATAAACCGTAGGCAAAGAATCATGGCGTATAAGAGTTTGGAGTGGAAAAGAAGAGGAAAGGTGGGAAATAGACCCCAACCGTGCTAGCCTTCTAGGCGCAGGATAAGACGCTGGAACCGAAACGAGCGGATAGGAGTTCTAAACCAGGCGCTGAGACGAATACGGACAGGGAAGGGCGTCCTCCGCTTCAGAACCAGGCACGAGAATACAACAGAGGCTACGACGATATAAAGGAGCTCATCTCAGCATCGACGTCGCTCGTCCGGATATGACGGTGGCCTCAATAAGATCTGGATATACGAAGTACTTGGATGTCGAAGGATTGAGGCGGTTGCGTGGCTATAAATATCCCCTAAAGAGATTTCTCCCGCTAGTTGCATAAGCCAGGCGAGTAGCGGCCGGGACTGGAGCTGTCGCTGTCACAGTAACTGGTACAAGTACGTCCCAAAACACGTGATTTCGTGAAGCCACCCCCACCAACTCGACTCGGTTCGTTGCTCGAAGTCTCAATTTAGCATGTGTGGATGGCACGAGCTTCGACGCGTCCTTAGGCCCGAAGCACCTCATCAATAGAGACAAGCCAAGCTCATTCACTACCTTTGGGTTTCCTCAAGGCATGACTTGCAGCATTGCTCTCCAAGTGTTCACCATCAAAACCCATCAAAAATTAGCTATGCCAGATCAACCAGCGCAAGGGTTATGAAATAAGCGGTTTTGAGTTCACCAACACACATACTTCGAACTCTTTTGTTTGATCGAGCCTCAGGTCTTGGGTATTCATGGTCGAACATTCTCCTCCAGCATAGCACCTTCCACCCGACTCTTTCTTTCATCTTGCCCGCCACCTATTTTCAAGCTTTACACAAAGCCTGTGCTACAAGCCTCGATTTCAGAACACTACAAAGCCATCCATGCGCCACCTAACACAAACCCTGGGTCTCCAACTCAGCACATCTGAGATCCCACGTTAAAATACTCTGCAGTGGAACACTCCTGTCGTTATCAGAGCTTTGCATTTAATTCTACTTATTTCACAGACATTGTGATGGCAGGCTCTGAAGGAGGAATTTTTGAAGGTATCAAGTTCTGGCTTGCCCAACGCCTCCCCACACGCCAGCACTTCAAAGACCTAATTGAGGTATGGTCATATACATTTATCCTGCTCTCAAACACTGTTTGCAGATTTTCTAACATCTAGTAGGAGAATGGCGGAACTGTTGTGGCTTTGGATAAAAAGGCAGACATCCTGATTGCCGATCATTTGAGAAAAGACTGTCCTCCAAATTCATACTCATGGCGTCTCATTGAGCAGTCGGTCAAGGAAGGCCGTCTTCTCGACAAGGAAGATTATCCTGCTGGGCGTCTGGCTAGAGTACCGCGCCCTATCGCGTCGAGTCAAGTAACGAAGGGACATCGCTCTGCCTTTACCACGGCTGATGATATGATCCTAGCGTCCTGGGCTACCAAAAGTGACCACCCCTCAGGCAACAAGCTATATATGGAGTTAGAAGCCAGTGTAGGTTTGCCCCATTATATCTTCATATGCCGTCGCGCCGCTTTCGCGATGATACCTCTCATGATGCTAACGGCTCACGTACTAGTATCCCCACCATACGTGGCAGTCATGGCGTACTAGATGGGCCAAGGTGTTGCGCTATCTTTCTCCCGAAGTACTAGAACGGATGGCCGCGGCTGCCCCGGCCTCTGGCAATAGAGTACCTACGTCTACCCCAGCTGCCACACGCCCTAGCCAGCGAGCGCAGCCAGACCAGCCAGCGCCATCCCCCTCTCCTGGGCCATCTAGTCCGCCCAAACAGGCATCACAGCCCGTCCGTCAACGAGAAGAACCTACCCGTCAACGAGCGCCATCGCCTCCTTATACCTCTACCGACGATGATGTGCTCGAGCGACATGTGCGGGCCATGGTTGAAAAGGGGAAACTATGGAATAGCAGGTCCGTCTACGAAGAACTTGCCAAGAAAGTAGGTGCATTGACATTCCACTCCGATATCATCCTGCCTAGGCTTCCAGGAACTAACAGTAACAGCACTCCCACCACTCTGCCACCTCGTGGCAGAACCGGTTCGCAGAAAGATGGCGAGACAAGGATGTTGATATGAGGGATTGGAACTCGAACCAGCCTCCTCATAGCCTCCGGTCTCGGCCCACAGAAGACGGCGCTGTGGGCCAGAGAACCCTCCAGAATGGTGAAGCTAATGCAGATGATTCGGCATCACCTCGCGGCTCGCCAGAGGCAGAGCCCGAGAAGGCCCGATTCTACAAAGACCTTGCCATATTCATCGAGACAGAAGAAGACGGTGGAAGAAATCTGAAAATGAAAAGGCGGCATCGCTTCCAAGGTGTCACCTTTGACCTCTGGGACTTGTATCAAACTGTCCTCAGGCAGAACTGTCCCGTTGACGATGTGGACTGGGAGCTTGTCGCGGAAGATATGGACCTCGACTGGGTCGCGGGTCCCGAAGTGGCCGAGTTGTTGGAAGGTTGCTGGGATAAATACCTAGGCAAGTTCCACGAGCTCACGGCCGGCTTCGCATATGAGACGCAGGAGATGGACACGGTAGAAGTTGCCACGTCAGAACTTGAAGAGGAGGTTGAAGAGGTCGTCGAGGAGGTGGGAGAGGAAGAAGAGGTAGAGGTGGAGGCTGAGGAAGAGGTTGAGGAGGGTGTTGAGGAACAGATCGAGGAACCAGGTGACGAGGACATCGCAGCCGAAGAGGTCGAAGAGGAATCGGAAGAAGAGGATGTCTTTGAGAAGCCAAGCGTTCGTGCTCGACAAGACCAACACAGGAGGCATACTATGCCTGCCCTGCGCGAAAGAGATTCTCTTTTACCTTCGTCTCCACCCGTACGCGGACTTCCAAGACCCGCTCATCTCGGGCAGTCCTCGCCAACCTTGACAGATCGCCACCACCCAACTACAACTACATTGCTTCCGAGTAGGAAACGGTCTCGCTTCAGCCTCCATTCCGAAATCCCGTCAACTCCCGATTCGCAGCTCCAGCCCAGGGCAGCGCGCCATGACGCTGAGACGCCAAGGAAGCGGCGGAAACTTCGGCACGCCGAGGATATTAATACTATGGAGCCCGAGCCGGAGGAAGAAGAGGAGGAGGAATACATCACACCCTCCCGGAAGCCACCCCTGTCAAGTGCCAACAAGCGCGCTTCTTCTTCTGTCGCCCATCGTAGGGTGGAAACTGGTAGAGCCGCGAGCAGCGCTGTTCGTAGGAAGACGGCAACGACAGGCGTAACGAAGGAAACTAGGCCTGCGCCCTCCCCTCACACACCCCGACGTCGAGGTGTTAGGAAGACAGCTCAACCCCGGGCTGTGCCACAACCGGAGAGGGACTCGTCAGCGCCGCCTAGGGAGGAACCAGAACAAGAAGGCGAAGAGGATAACAGTGATGAGGTATTTGCTGCCGTGGAGCGCTTCGAAGCGCAAGGCTACTCGCGCGAGACCGTCATCGAGGGTCTATACCGCACGTCAATGGAGCCTACCAGAGCAGAGCTGGTTATGGAGAGCTTGAAGACCGGAAACGGCGTGCCTAAGAATCAGAGAGGCGTGTGGACCGTCCGTGACGATGAGAGGTTAAAGGCCGTTGATTCGGGTGGGCGTGGAATCGCGAAGATGCGGGATACGTTGCTTAAGAAGCATGGGGCTGCGACGGTTGATGCGCGGAGACGGTTCCTGGCTGATGCTGAGGCGATTGGGTTTTCACTGTGATTGACAGCTTTATACTCGTTCTTCGCTCATGTTCAGGCTTGGTCGAAGTCGAAGGGATGGACACAGTCTTACGTTTCAACCTGCAGTTACTTTAGATACCAAGATAATGATGAATGACACGGCGACAATGATAATTTCCTAATCTAACGTGGACTGTGTGATGGTGATTTCTACTGCATACTAGACGCAAGAACGATAATGCCAGTCTTCCTTACTCAAATCCTCCCGCACCTTATACGTCCTCTCCGCGACATCCAACACGCCCATGTCAACTTCTTGAATCGACATGCCCTCCACTTGCCCAAGCTTCCCCAGAGCACCCAGAATCGGCATGCCCAGCTGACTCAAGCCAGCATACTCCCTCTTCCTACCCCCATTAGCTTTGATATCCTCCTCCTCGTCCTTAGGGGTCGAAGGCCCGCCGGCATTCACAAAGGCCACAGCGCAGGTATTTTCAAACGCACGACAAACAACCATGCTCTCCAAAAATACCCTTTCACAATCGGGATTAAGCTCAGCTCCTTCTTCGCCGGCGTCACTCAAGAGCCACCAAGCAGGCACGATGACCAACTTGGCCCCCTTGGCGACTAACTCCCTCATGGCCTCAGGAAAAGCAAGATCCCAACAAACGAGCAATCCCACAGGACCGAACTCGGTCTCGAACACATCATGGGGTTCACGTCCGGGTTCCACGACACCGCGCTCAGGATGCCAGAGGTTCCGCTTCACATACCTCCCGACGACATCGCCGGTCGACGAAATAAAATAACACACATTAACGAGGGCGCCGTCGGGGCGCTTCTCGACGAGCGTGCCGGGTACGATGGCGATGGAGAGGGAGGCGGCTAGACGTTGCAAGGAGGGGAGGAGGTGCCGGGAGGATTCGGCGCAGGTGGCAGAAAAGGAAGGGGAAGACGGGTACCAGGACGTGAAGGCGTATTCTGGGAGGACGGCGAGGTGGGCGCCTGAGGAGGCGGCGAGGCGGATCTGGGATTCGGCTTTGGAGAGGTTGTGGGTTGGCGAGAGCGGCTGGGGGAGGGGGCCGGGAGGGGCTGGTTATTAGGAATTCATTGTTTTTACTATACGGGCTGTTTCATGGCTGCTTGTGTCTTTCTTCTGGGGAGGGAGGCAGGGAGTGAGGGAGGAGGGGTAAATGGGAATTTGATAGAGCTCTTTGGGGGATTTGGGAGGATAAATCAGGGGTCTACTATAGGTGGGTTGATGGATTGTATGAAGCACGGAGTGACGTTTCAATATTTCAATAAGATCTGAGATAGCGACAATATTTGAATAATAAATGGTAAATGTGCGAGCGAGGAGTTCGTGAGAGTGAGCAAGGAAGGGGTGAGATGATGCCACAGTTCAGCAAAGTTGAGGTTGATTGAGAGAGCATCACAACACAACGGTTGCTGGGACGGACGGGCCACTCCTCCGTACTAACCTTGGGGTACAGCTGAATCAGGGCAATCTTGATCTTGGATGGCGGCATTTTGGGGAAGCAAGCTGGGTCACATTCACATTGAAAGTTCTCGTGCTTTGCGAATCCCCTTCGACTGACATAATGGGAATGTCGTCCTACTGATGAAATGTTGAGCTGGTCGGTCGTTAGATCACTTGATCGAACATGATGAGGAGTTGAGGAACACTGAAGGACTCCGGACTTGAACGGGAAGTTTCGTCGGTAGGCATCATTGGTTGGACTTGGTAGCTCAAGCCCATTTGCTGCATCAGTTCATCAATTCTGAGAGGGACTCTCTTTGTACTACTTCGGTACATCGGAGATATAAGATAGATCAATTGATTATCATCGAAGCAATTCGGAAATTCGCAATAATCTGATCATCGTGAGCCTAATTGGCGACAATGTTGACCGAGCGTATAATTGGGTGGTTGACTCGTGGCTCTAATTTAACGCAGAGGCGATGCATTGAACACTTGTTGGAGATCCCCGGCATATTGACCAACGGGTGCTTAACAGAGCTGTCCAGTAGGACAGCTCAATGTCCCTTCGTCTTCCAAGCCGTTGAGTATTATTCGATTCTGGTTGGTTGAGGCCGTCAGCGTGTGAGTGTGAGTGCGAGTGTGAGAGCTGCGACGTTCGAAGCGAAGTGCGACCTTCCGCTTTAATACCGCGACATGCCACCCTCCCATCGTTCATCGTCGACGTTCGGCCACCCTTTGGTTTGAGGAGGCTGAGGCTCATTCTCTCCTTCGCCATACCTTCGTACTCGAGGAAGGAAAGTCGATTTCGACTCGGATTTCGATCTCAACCAAGCAGCAGAGAAAAGACGAAAAGAGATACATTTAGTTCACCATGGGACTGTTCAGTTTACTTAACTTCTCCGAGAACGGGCTCTTTACCAATGCGGCCATCGCGCTCGTCACCGTCCTCTTTGTGTACCGCTATGCTGCGAGGAAGATTCATCCAAAGGAACCCTCTGTAGTCGCCCCCAGGGTTCCATTTGTCGGCCATCTCATTGGCATGGCGATGCATGGAGGTAAATATGTCAAGAACCTGGGGTAAGTTCACCAGCGCATGTATAAACGAACTGGATGAACTGAGCCGCTAACGGGGGATAAAACAACCAAAGGCTCGCTCACAAGCACATGCCCATCTTCACTTTACCCGTACCAATGTCGCGGATCTACATCGTGACGGATCCGTCTCTGGCGGCTGTGGTGCAGCGCGCGTCAAAGTCGCTATCGTTCACTCCGCTCGTCCCCGACATTACCGAACGTGTACTTGGCCTCGACAAGAGAACCGTGGAGATCGTGAAACAAAATCTCGACCCTCTGCCGGGCGAAGAGCGTGGTTTCCTCGCCGATATCCACGATATGCTCTACAACTACCTCGGACCTGGTGAGGCCCTCAATGACATGAGCTGCGAGGCTACCCAGGAGCTCTATGATCAGTTGGCCGGATATGTGAACGCTATTCGGGAGAAGAAAGGCCGGTCCGAAGTGGTCGACCTTCTTGACTGGGTGCGACACTTCGTGGCGGCGGGCACGGCGAACTTCTTGTACGGGCCTAATAATCCCTTCGCTGTGGACCCCAAGCTAGAGAAGGCGTTCTGGGATTTCGACCACGGTCTCGGCGGGCTGCTGATGGGTATATTTCCTTCTTTGACAGCGGCTAAAGCGTATAATGGAAGAGAGAAGTTGTCCAAGGCCCTCAAGGACTATCTCGAGGCGGGGCACCACAAGGAAGCGTCCCGGATCGTCCAGAGTAGGATACGAATCGCCGAAGAATACGACTGGACCGTGGACATGACCGCTCGCTCCGAGCTCTCGTTCCTCTTCGCCGGCATTGTCAACACGTCCACCACGCTCTTCTGGATCCTCCTTCAAGTATCCGCCCGTCCGAAGCTGCTCGCTCAGATCCGTGCCGAACTAAAGGACGCGATGGTAAGCAGCGTGGAAACTTCCGGAGAAGACACTCTTAGCATGAATGCCGTGAGAGAAAAGTGCCCAACGCTTAACGCGGTCTTCCGAGAATGCCTACGAGTCGGATCCGAAAACTACTCCACACGGCTAGTGAAGGAGGATACCATGCTCGCAGACAAGTACTTCCTGCGCAAGGATTCTGTTGTGCAGATTGCCGGCAGCGTCATACACTCCGACGAGGAGATATGGGGCGACGACGTGGCCGAGTTTAACCCGGATAGGTTCCTCCAGAATTCGCGTGAAAACAAGTCCAACGTTCACCCGGCCGCCTTCCGGGCCTTTGGTGGAGGAAAGACGCTTTGTCCGGGCCGTCACTTTGCGACGAATGAGATCCTCATGCTCGCCGCGCTGATGATCCTCAGCTTTGATTTCAGTGCCCCTGGTGGAGGGGAGATCTCTGTTCCCAAGAAGAACGACGCCATCATGCCCGTGCACATCTTGGAGCCGCTTACACGGGAACCGATCAAGGTTGATGTTAAGCTGAGGGAGGAGGCAGATGAAGCTATCAAGCTGAAGGTGGCGCTTTAGACTGCGGATTGGGGGGGCCCGTTTCGGGGCGGTGGTTGGCGTGTGCTTATACGAGTTTCCTAGGCCTTACAATATCTCTGGTAGACCAATATACCCTTTCTAGGTGCCATCTGATACCGAAGTATGGTCAATATCCTGTTCAAGCAACGAGCTCCTCCATGCTTATTAAACAACTGAGGTTCATGGGGTTTCTTCGCTCCTTCCTGATATAATACAATCCAACCTGAGCACTTCGGGTGTTGCCTTCCGCCTCAACTACTACCATCGAGGGTGTGTGATGCTCCTTCCTCAGCTCGCCACCGCTCCGATGTCACTACTTTCTCCAATTTTATCTCGCACCTACCCCCTCTCCTCCTTCTCACCCACCTCGCTTCTCAAAGGCCCTGACCATACCTAATCTCCCACCGCTCTCTGCTTCGATTCTCAATCTCATCGGCCGAGCGACACTGCTCCTTTCGATAGATATCGGAACTTCGGAAATATCAACCAAAAAGAGATTTATACTAAACTTCTGAAAGTGCCTATCCTCGCCTTTTCTCTCTAAGTTGTTCTACAAAGTCTAAGCGTATTCGGACCGCATTTGCCGCGATACTAGGTTGGTGTTCCGGGCACCTAGATCCCTAAACGACGTATACCGGAGCCTTCTCGTAGTGGACCAGGTTTCTGGAGATCGAGATCGGATTTACGGACATTTCCCCTCTCTAGATCAGCTCAATTCCGTAAGAGCTTCTCGTGATGAGGTTGGCACCGGCCCTTCTCTTGGCCATGCACGCGCATGCATGGATGTGGGAGCCGAAGAAGGGATCGAAAGAAGATGCTTTGGCTTCCTCAATTGCAGAAGTGAAGGAGACTGTGCCAGACAACCGTCTTTCGCCTCGCCCATCTCGCCCACTAAGCGATCCGTTTGAGGCTTTCGATATCAATTCCCGGCTACCTAACATATACGCCGTTGCGATCAAGGAGTTAGAAGAGCTTCAGTCCGAACCACTCTGCCATCGCATCGCCGCCAAGCTTCTAGTAAATGACTGTCAAATGCTCGATGGCAAAGATGAAGCTACGGTCCTGACAGACAGCGGAAGACAAGTACGGGACTTTGTTGACTTTTACGCTGCGAGCCTGGCCATATGCGACTTGGAGCGCGGTGGGTTTTTCATTCCGACAGGATGTGCCAAGTTCAGAGAGGAGGCACTTTCTGCGGTCCCGGTGCCACGGAAGCCGGGACTCCATGTGTCTTCGAAAGAGATTGATGTCTGCTTAAACGGCCTTGCGAAATCGGATTCAGCGTGGAATACATGGATTAGTTATCGTCACAAGGCACTCCGGTTTTGCGAGGCTGCGAGGGCAGACAATGAAAAGGGTGAGAGCTACTTCGTTTAAAGAGCCTCCTATTACTGACTCGAGTCGCTGATATGCAAGCAGCGCAAAACATCTACCTCTACCAACGAATAACAAAGGTACTCGAAAAATTGGCCAATGAAGTTGATACCGAAATGGACAAGAGATTCCAGTCTTTTGACGCCAAAATCCGCGAAACGGGTAAAGATATCGAGAACCTCACGCCCGTAGTTGATAGCCTGAGAAACGGGCTTGCCTACCTCAGGGAGACTCTGTTTGAAGAATTGGAGCGGAGCGTTGAGGTATGAGCCACTTGGTTGGATAGTGAGAGTGAGTGCTTCTGACGAATGTCAAGGATTCAACCCAATCGATGAGGGACAATTTCAAGGAGGCAGCAAATCTAAAGCAAATTCTGGCTGTTCTACTATCATCCGTCCTCCAGACCAATGCTGAGGTCTCCGCTGCTCATGAAACAGCTATCGAGAGCATAACGCATAGGACAAATGAAAAGACTGAGATGCTTCTTGATGCAGTTACTGCCGCTGCCAGCTCAATGGCGGCATTGGGCAGTCACATGGTATTTACAAATTTCCTTGGATTTACTTGGGATTTGAGGGGGTGTTAATCAACCTTGACTCGACAGGAGCAATTCCAGATGAGAGTCGAGGAGTTACAGACCCGACAGGGTGCGATTGAAGAGGTTCGTAGACCCCCTTTCCAGCAATCGAGTGCCCTGGACAGACTAACAATCGGATAGGGTCTAAGTGCGCTTTGGTATCTCACCCAAGCCATATCTGCTCAACATCATACTCACAACGCGCAACTGAATATTGCGAGCGAGAGGGTGGAAAAACTGGTTGACGAGCTTGGCACCGCTATGTCAATGACGACCAGAATACAAAATTCAGTGGTCAGATCTGGATTTGTGCTTGGATGGTGGCCATATCTCGTCTGCCCCGCCGTCTCGCTCGTGATGGGTTCATACGGACTACCGCCGTCCGGCTACAGAAATATCATGCTTATACTGGCCGGTGAGAACATGAATCTTCGGACGCTGAATATGAGTTCTCGGACTGACACGGAGGCTGACATTCATTTAGGCGAGGGGTTTGGGTTTCTGATCTCCACGGGCAGTCGGTTTATGCCACGCGACATTCTATCTTTTGATCACCCTCCATTGGGAACGGGCAATTTATCCTCGAATATCACAGTAGATCTTCTGCTGAGTGAGAAAATGGGATTGTGAGCGGGATGAGTCGAGGACACATAGAAAGAAGACTTTCGCGGTTCATACATAGAACGGGTTCGGTATTTCGTTCGGACCTAATACCCGTCACTTAGGGTCTTGTCACTTCGTTCTATCATTAGTATCGAGATTCAGCAAAGCATCTCTTGGGAGGGGGTTACATCATTTGAACGGTATAGAAGAAATCTTGGGCGGCGATCGGTGTAAGTTGCGTTTGGGGCAGGATCGTCATTGTGCGGTTACCCCGGCCCCATAAGAAAAGACGCCATGGAATCTGGAATCACGTTCTTAATCAGATTAATCCAACGTTGCTACAAAATTAAACTCGATCTCCTTTGAACGCCGCATCTGTAAGTGTTATGAGTAGTCGATTTTGAACCTGCTTCTTAACATGACGAGCATTAGCTTTGTAAAGGAGGGGGTTGGCATTAAAACATCCTCCACCCCCAAACTTCGTACGTCTTATCTTGGGCTGGGAATTTGTGGGGAAGCGAAGCACGCAACGAATGAAGGGCCACTTTTCTGGCTTCGCAGTATCTCGACGAGACATTGACCAAAGTGGCTAGGAAGCCGTTAGAGAGAAGCAAGTAATAAGTCGCAACGTTGGAACGTTGGAACTAAAGAGGGTTCCCGCATTGCAGCTCTTTTGCCACCCTGTTGCTTGTTGGCCGTGCTGTTTGGATGGGCGAGACTGTGTCTCACGAGACAATTGAACTTGTGAGAAGGTTTCCGTTTCGAGATAAACGTGCTCCGTAGTGAGCTCCCCCTTTGGTACTTTCCAGAGTTGAGGTTCACTCGCGGCGGCTATTATTACGATTACGATTACGATGCGCTGTGAGCGCCACACCCGAAGCCCCAACCTATGAGGTACGGGTGATGACTCTCTTTTGTCCATTCCTCGGAGAAAAGAGAGTATGTTTGAAAGACACTCTTTAATAGGTGTGTTAAGAGTCAGGTGCACGCAAGTTGACAGGGCGCCAGACACTCGGGCTTCGGCCACGATGTTGTTAGGTGGTGCCCAAGCACAGGGCAGGGAATGGCGGAGCATGAGCTCGTTACGGCGGACGAAAAGTGTGGCGATTCTGTGGCGAGGGAGAAAGAAAGAAGTCCTAATCCGGAAGGGAGAGGGCACTTGAGGGGGGATTAAAGGCGCGAAGGTTTTGGAGGGTGGTGAGGTTTTGGGTGATGAAGGGTGGTTTGAGATACGATTATTGACGAGGGCTCGTTTTGGGATTTGGAGTTGAGGTTTCATGGAGACGAGAGGAGAAAGGATTGACCATTGATGGAAGATACGAAGGATCAATGATTGAGGAAATTAGATCCACGGGGTTGGGTAGTGTAGGCCACTATTGATCCTGATGGGACTGTACTCAGTAATAGTGGTGTTGATGCCCCGAGTTGGCTTTCTCATCCAAAGCTAACCACCTCAAGCTGCCTTAGAACTTGTAACAACTACCGAGTGCTTCGTACACTACAACCTCTCAGTCCGACAAGGCTGAGAAAGGTTCAGACGGGCTGTTCCGTCCAAACGTCCAAACGCCCAGGGTTCACTAACTGCACCGACCAATGAAGATTCACGCAAGGGTAAGTCTTGGCAAGAAATTGGCCCATTTCTATTGTGCAGCCTCGCGCATCATACGATTGCGTTCAAGATTTGGCGCGGTTTATTTTTCCACTCCTCCTCCAATTGACTCTCTGCTCTCTCCTCCCTCCTTGCTCCTGCCCTCCTCTTGGTTCTCCTCCCCCCTCCCTCACAGTTCACACCCACACCCCCTCCGATATTAGATACCTGTAACGTCCCCCCCCCCTTGGGCCTTCTTGAACCAGAGCACGGCACCCCGCCCCCCCTGATCCGCTGACGGGGTTTG
This sequence comes from Scedosporium apiospermum, assembly GCF_000732125.1. NCBI lineage: Eukaryota > Fungi > Ascomycota > Sordariomycetes > Microascales > Microascaceae > Scedosporium > Scedosporium apiospermum. The sequence continues at coordinate 1,041,855 of NW_015971799.1, forward strand.
TCAGTTCGGGAAGTCAGGCCATATCAACGGTCTGTACTCAATCAATTTGGGTTGATCCAATCGGAGCCGAGAGGTTAATATTTTTTTTTCTTACCTTTTTTTACTTTTGGTCCTCATCGACGATCTTGTGCATACTGTAACTGGAGTAAGTGTGTAGTACACTAGGAAAGAGTGGAGGCTGGCATCTACACTTCGACACTACCATGGAAGCCATGTACACAGCAGTTTAGTTTGCAGTCTTGGGTTGTGCCATCCTGCCTCTAGCGAGTCTGTCAGGAAGGAGACCAGCCTACTGCACGCTTTTTCTCTGTTGGCTTAGCGCCTGCCTTGCTGTGGACTTTCGACAGCGCAGTCTTGAGGCTTGTGACCATTTAGTTAGATCCTCCGAAGCCTTTTAGTTCCCAGGTGATGGGGAGGACAGGAGGATAGGATACGAAATATCAGATCTCGGGAACCTCAGCAGTACAAATGTTGGTATTTGCACGCTTGGGCCTTTGCAAAATCCTCCCTCTGGTGGGTATTCTCCGCCATTCAAGTCCAATGTTCTCGAGTCTTACCCCCTTACAAAGTAAATGCCAGACCCCGTCCCGATGCCACCTGTTTCCGAGGACAAAGTGCTCTGCTCGTAAAACAAAGCAAAAGCCGAGGCGGTCACAGCAGTACTTGTACGGTCGTACATATATATAGTGCTTGTAATGCTGGCTGTTGTCGCGTAAGAACAATGCAACGGGAAGTGGGCGGATGAGAGGAGCTTTAGTGAAATATTGCCCACCGACACAGAAATAAGTAAGTGTCTTGGGGCAATTGGGAGGGGGGGAAGAGCATTATTATTCCTCATCCTTCCTGGACCCTTTTTTTGCGGCGTTGTCCGAGCTAATGCGCAGCTACTGGATCCGGATTGTGGGATCCTTTTGCTTGGATGTATTTTTTCTTTTCGATTTACCAGCCACAGCACCGATCCTCGAAACGATTGCCGGCATCAAGACGCAACGGACAGCGCAGAGGTTCATCTATCTGTACTTCGTGTGAAGTATGTTACACTTCCTTGTACTTCGTACCTTCTTTTCCCAGCCAAATCCTAGCTCATGATTTGTAGCTGAAAGGTCCTTCCCTGCCATGAGCAGGTAGCACGCAAGTGGAACTCCGTTGTAGCGCATCGCCAGGCGGTATCGCGGTACCTGCCCGAGCCAGTAAACGAGGAGCGAAGGAGGAAAAACGAATAATATTGGAGTAGCGTGGGGAGTCTAGACTCGACTTCGTAATAGCGTAGAAACCTGAACCTAGCCACAGTGCAGTCGACATTCACTGCTTCATGCTTTCCGTACGAAGGACGCCAGTACAACTTCGGAAATGCTTCGTAGTGCAGCCACTGCAGTGTAGTGTACCTCCTCAGTTGCACGATTGCCGGCCTGGGTTGTGCTGGAAGGAAAACCCGGCTTCCATTGAGCCAAAGCGACGTATCGTTCTCCATATGTACCATATACTTAAATTTGGCATTATATAATACGGTAATTAATGTACAGATACAAGGTCACTCACTAACCTCTCGCCGCTCCTTCTTCCCTGTCTTCCAGGCAAGGACTTTCTCAGTCGTTGTAACAACCAGAACTAGAACCTGCCAACCTCAGAGTCTGGTCGGCTTTTTGAGAACCCCAGAACGACCACAACACTTCCGCGAAGTCATCCACTTCCACTCCTACGAAGCAAAGGCTTTTTTTTTCTCACCTTCCTGCGACCGATTATTCCGCCTTACTCACTTCGTAATTTGACAATTCTGGATTGAGATCTCCCATCGACTCGAGATTCCCTGTTCCCTCCAACTCTTCCCCAACGATACTTCAGCCTAGTCCTCTGGTCGTTTTAACACAGTACCAATTACCCTAAAGTTTCAATATTCACCCGGTGCCGTAATAATAGTCGCAACCACAAAGGAAAAAAAAAGCCTGCGACCAACATCACCCAGGATCTTCTGGTTACTCGGATTGTCTCGGGACGGCGATCTTCACAAGACTGGCTCCGATAAGGCCGGTGATATTTTCTTGACATCGACAATACCCTTTTTTTCTACTCTCTTGCCTTCGACATTTGCCTTCCTGACCTGGCTGTTGTCCGTTGCCTCGAGCGAAAACCCCACCTTTGCTTCCGACCGTTTGTTGGCCGAGTTGCCTCCTTTTGCGTCTCCAATCCGCCACCCAAGAATCGCAGCAATCAACTCTCTTGAACGTCCATCTCTCTCGAGCGAACCTGAGCCTTAAGTGACCTCGAATACGAATACCTGCGAATCCCGATTTTTTCTTCACTCGAACCGCCCCCTTCGAGTCGCCAATCACGATCGACCCTCAAAGCGCTCCATTTTCATCTCCGCCGACCATCATTGGGACACTGGAAGGGGAAAATAGACCGAGCGATTGCGAGAAAAAGACGACCCGCCAAGTCTCCTCGTTTGCGATCACGGCCGACCGAGAGTCTGTTGAATTCCCCCCTCTGAATGCCTCGCATCGATAATTAAAGGCTGCTCCTCAATTTGAGAAGAGTAGCTACATCTGCAATTACGCTGGAGAGAACACCATTCGCCCGTGCACCTGACCGCTCCCGTGGTGTCAGTGTCGCCCTTCAGCAGAACCCACCGCACCCCGATCAATCTCTACACCTCAAATTGATCCCGACAGCCGCCAAATCCTTGGGGGCTGGCGGTGTCTCCGAAACCGTCATGGATCCAAGCATGATGAAAACAATGGATTACTTCGGCCAGAACATGGACTCGGCCGGCCGACAGAATGCTGAGGCATCGTCATCTACGGCACCCCCTCCCGTAACTAGCGACGCATCCCTATGGGATCCTACGCTTTCTCTCGGAATGTCGGATGAGATTGCGACCTCAATTCCGTACGGTCAACAAACAACATCATCCTCGCAGGGCGTACATTACGGCAGTCTTGCCGGACCCCAGCCATATGCCACCCCGTCGGTTTCCCAGGCCCCTGTTGCTCCAAGTATCGCTACAACCAGAAAGCGGGAAGGCCATGACAGGAAACGAGCCAAAGTCGACAACGATGCCGCCGCTCTCGAATCGGTTGATTATTGGATTCACCTTGATGACGATGACTTGGATAACAAGCTCGGCGGGAGTTTCGAAATTGACTTCTCGAAGAGGAGAAACGATACCGCAAACTATGCGAGGTATGTTCAAGTAATTGCGTGCGGATGGGATTTTAACCGCATCGCGATAAGTGAATCCCAAGGTTGAAATTGATTGAGAGGGCCATGCTCGCTCCTTTCCATCCGACTCCCTATAGGAAGATAGATCCGTCGGCTAACCCCAAATTTTTCTGTTTTTTTTTTTTTTTTTTTTCAAGCAGACCTGCTCCCACTTTCAATACCATGGCATCGACGCCCGGCCTCGGAACTGGGCTTTACACAACCTCCAACACCGCGCTCTTCAAAGACGACTTTGTCGACGATAGCGCGCTCGACAACGCTCTCTCCGATGATGAAGACGGATTAGATTCGCTCAACCTCGCCGAACAGCTGTCGAAGATCGACACCACGGCACCGACCGAAGTTCCGCCGAGAGAGGGCCTCTATTCGACGCCGCTAAGCTGGGAGAAGCCACAACCGGGCCTCCGTTCCGATCCTCTCCTTGGTGCCTTCAACCCATCGACGCCTCTTCTTAGTGATGCGGAGCAAAAGAAGCTCCTCGCGATCGCCTTGAATACCTCCCGGCCGCCTCCCCCTACTTTCAGCGGCGGATATGGAAGCGGGCTCAATTTCGGATATGGCTACGACGCCCTTAATACCGGATTCCCGACTCTAGGAGCAAATACACTCATGGAAACTCTCGGCGCGAACAATATGGGAAATATGTCGAAGCCAGTGCAACGACCGAAGCCCCAGCCTCCGCCTCAACCTCAAACACCAGCGCAATCGCAGGTTCAGATCCCCGCGCAACCTCAAAACGAACACTCTCGAGCGTCATCGCAGGCTCAGACTCCGAACCAGTTCAACGGTCCTCATCAGAGCCCGCAAAGTCAAATAAGCCAGCACAGTCTTCAACAACCGCAGTCCCAACCTCAACGCCCTCCTGCCCCTAGCCAAACTCCCCAGCCGCAATCGCAGATTCACTCCCAAAATCAAACTCCAGCCCCTCAACCCGATCTGCAATCACAATCTCAACCTCACTCTCACCCGGGTTCAATTGAGGGAGAATCTGTCAAAGAGTCCGCCAAACTCGCAACGACCGACTCGGAGAAGGGCAAGGAAAAGCTCAGGACCGGCGATAGAGCCGCTCACAACGACATCGAACGGAAGTACCGAACAAATCTCAAGGACAAGATCTCTGAGCTCCGCGATTCCGTGCCTGCTTTGCGTGCGATACGTGAAGAAGGTGCCGATGATGGTGATGAAGGATCCGCGCAACAACGGCCACCCAAAGTTAGCAAGGTGAGTAGACATTGAGCTTGTTTATATAGTATATAACTTGACTTTTCTTCGATGAGATAAACTAACGGTCTAACTAGGGTACTGTATTGACCAAAGCCACCGAATACATCCATTTCCTCGAGCGGCGGAACAAGGCGATCGTCAGGGAACACCAGGATCTTTCGAGAAGGCTGCAGGCATTCGAGCAGCTCCTCAACGCGACTGCAAGGCAACCCTTCCCGATGCCGAATTACAGTAGAGCACTCTTCGATCCCCGAGGCTTTTGCTAAACTCCCAAGATCTTCTCGTTTTTCGGCCGTATATAATGATTCTGTTTTCCATGATTCTACAAATTTCCTTGGGGGTTGGCGGTTGGGATTTCTTTTTCCTTTTGTTTGGTGGCATCGTGTGCCTGTTTTCTCTCTCATGTATCCAATACACCTTGGCATCCTCTTTTGGCCTCACTCTAATCCTCAACGTGTGCCATTAGAGTTGGGGCAACCTCACTCCCCTCTCCCTCCTCTGTCTCTACGTCATTCTATCTTCCTCCTTATTACTGCCGCTACGAGAACATATGAGTTTCTTTCATCAAGAGAGTTCGTTGTTGTTGTCCTAACCCGCGCTATGGAGGAAAGGGCCGTGATATTCCCCTTCCTTGACGATGATATGAACCGTTCTGTCTGTTGTGTTGGGATTCTGTTTTATCTTCTTCCTGGCTTATGGGAGCCCATCTTCCCCATGTGCGCGAGGTTAAGGAGCGTGAAGACTCGATCCATCTCTCTCCTCTCCCCCCCTCGTCCCCCTCTCGGACTCACTCTAGGTTTGAAGAAGGAACGAATTGTTTTGAGATATTTTAACAGTTATACCCAACCGTCGCAATACTGTTTTGTTTCGTTAACTGCGGAGCCGTCTTCCTTATCTTATCCCATATTGCCATTTTCACGTCGGATTCATCTTGGTTTCTTTTCGGCCGTCTTTTTGCTCTTGGAAGGGATCTCTGCTACGCGTTTTATGTAGAGATGGGGGATATAAATAACACACATTATAGACTGGGGGAATCTTCTTTAGACATGTTTAATATTTTCTCTCTCTTTGGACTGACTCGAATAACCAGTTCCATAGTTCCACGTTCTCTTGGCCTAATCATCTCCACAGCAGACATATCTGATACTCTGGAGACATCCATCTCCAAGGAGAATATGAACATAGTTGCTTCCACCTACCTCATCGCCCATCCCTCGGCTTAGTCTTTGGGCATCCACTGGAAAGCAAAACATAAATACAGGACAAAAGAACTCTGTAAAACAAATATCTACGCTGCCCTGGACTGAGTCGATACCACCACTGTGTGTCGGCGGACGACCAAAAGCATCATTTATCGTATTTTCAAACCCTCTGGGCACTCTATGCAGCTACTGGGCTACTTTTCACTAGTAATATTGGTGTTTGGGCTGGATTTTTAGGAGAGTCTTGTCTTCAGGCTTCCCGGGGGCTTCATACGTAAGGATTCAGAATGTGATTTGCGCTTCAGGATCGTGACCATCTAAGTAGATAGTAGTGTGTCTTCATCTGGGTAGAGAATGCTGCTCGTCCTTGGATGAGAAATGATATTGGGTGTGTCTAGATCGGTATGGCGCGTCCTATTCGGAGAGAAGGTAGATATGAGAAGGCGTGGGAGTTCTACATTGATGGTGCAAAACGGCAAAGCACGCATGTCACGGTAGGAGATGGGGATGCCACCAGGTAAACGATATTCACACACCTATCTGCTGCGTATGCTCAGCACGGCCGTGTCTGCCGGAGTTGATCCTATCTTGCTCAATACCCCGATCACGAAGCATTGTGCACGGGAGCGAAACAGACTCTTTTGATTTATCGAGGAGCCGAAATGATAAAGTACAAGGGAACCCGATCCAAAGGGGAAACAAAGAAAGAAAGAAAAAATTACAGAGGCTCACTTCTATTTATTCTTCGTCCTACACACGGAGAGCCTCGATATCCGGAATCTCCTTGACAGCCTCCACAGTAAGGTTGATAGGCGAATCCTTATCAACAGCAATGGAGTCCTCGATACGCATGCCCATGTTGTGGAAATGCGCAGGGTACCGGCTATCTTCCGGAATGTAGATGCCCGGCTCGATGGTGACGCAGTGGCCGGCCTTCAGCGGGATACTCCTCGAGATGGTGGCGCAGTCATGCACGTCCAGGCCAACATAGTGACCGACGTGATGATTGAACAGCTTGTCGATGTATCCAAACGCAGAAGAGAAGCCGAGCTTCTCCAGCTCGGTGGCGATGCCGGTGCGGGCTTCGCGATGGATGTCGTTGAGCGAATTATTCGCCGACTCGCGGCAGAGCGTGACGCAGCGCCTCTGGACACTGAGGAGAGCCTCGTACAGGTCTCGCTGCGCGGCAGAGAACCTGCCGTTCTGGGGCCACACGCGCGTGATGTCGCTGACGTAGTTTCCGTACTCGCCGCCCGCGTCGACGAGGATGAGCGAGTCGGCAGGGATGGCGGCGTTGTTGAGGACGTAGTGGACGCAGAGGGTGTTTTTACCTCCCGCGACGACGGGGATGAAGGAGAGCCCCGTGCAGCCGGATCTCTTGACGTCGTATTCGAGGGCTACTTCTATGTCTCGCTCGAAGGCCCACTCGCGGCGCATGAGGTCGGTGATGGCGCGGCCGGCGAGGCGACCCGCTTGACGCATGTTGGCGATTTCGGCTTCACTTTTGACGAGGCGGAGGGTGTCCATCAAGGGGGATAGACGCTCGATCTTTCCGCTCGCTTGCGCCGAGGCCTCAGTGCCGGCGCCGGCCTGGAGAAGATCCCAGAGCTTGCTTCCCGCCTGTCCGGGCTTGGGTTTCTCAACGTCGGCGTAGATCATGGTAGCGTGCTTCAGTATCTCAGGGAGCCGGAGGGACAGCTCGGCGATGTCGTGCGCCGAGTCGGCGTTCCAGACGTCGCGGGCGGCCACGACTCCCGATCGGGGACCCGCCCACTGCTCCATGGCGGGGTTCTTGGGGTGGACGAAGAGGTGGAAGTAGATGTCATCCGGGTTGTCGGAGACCTTGTGGATGGCGGCGACCGCGCTGTCTTCCTGGAAGCCGGTGAGGTAGAGGAAGTTGCAGTCTTGGCGGAAGGGGTAGAAGACGGAGCCGGAGGCCCACTTGAGGGTGGCGGCTTCGACGAGGATGACCGAGCCTGCGGGGAGGTGTTGGCATAGCCTGAGGCGGCGGTCATAGTACTCTTGGGCTGTGATTCCCGGGGTGACTGTTTGAGGGGCTCGTCAGCAAGATGTGCAGAGCTCGAGGGCCGGCTTTGTTCTGTCACTCACGTTCGCCGGCTTTTAGCAGGTGAGGGTGTGTCTCATGAAGAGGTTGGCCAAACTGGAGCTGGGAAGCATCCACATGGTTGGCGGCTGAAAAGCTCCGCGTCTGGCATTTGACGGTGCTTGTGAGATGGGGTGATAACCTCGTAAGGCCGCGAGGTGAGGCAACTCTGGACGGTAGGCTGATTCGAGGAGCGGCGCTGAGACGTGAACTGGTGAGAGAGCTGAGGCAGCGGGATGTGGTCTTGGGGAGACTCATGATGGAGGATGTGGTGTTGGATTGAGAGAGGTTTGGTTCGATATAGTGAGTGGATTAAGAGAGTTGAGAAGCTAGTTCCTCTAATGACGCATTTATATCTGGCAGATATGAGAGGGATATCCCGAAGAGGATGGTGAGTAGATTCTCACCACTTCCTTCCGGGCAAGGCTTCAAGATATATCGAAGTCGCCGAGAGCCAGGTTATAGAAACGGCGAATTTGAGCTGATAGTACAAAAATGATAAGATGCGGAAAAGCACACGAGTCTATAAACGTAAATTACCAAACTGCTCCTATCTCAACAGTTTCAAAGGCTGGGATTCAAAGGGGACTCGCTGTCCCATTCACACCAATTTGACGGCCAATACTGCTGATAGCTTGATTGCAATGCCTGGACTTATAGATCATAGAATAGCTGTGATACCCGTAAAAGGATGAGGCATGAACAATGAGAGAGATGCAGAAAGAGACGGATTCATATAAGTGAAGAATTTCGATGTTTGAGCCGAACATGTCCGGGGCCTTCGGAAAAGTGAGGTTGTTGGATGACGAAGGTTTGGACAGCAGTTACCAGCTGGCAAGGCTCAATCGGAGAGCAGACATGTTCAAAGTTCAACGTAGAGTCTCACACATAAAATGGTATTAGTTAGTAAGAGGGCATCTGTGACCACAACTCTTCAAATCCACCCTTGGAGACGCTCTTCGATTGAAAAGAAGAGAGAGGCGAGCCGTTGGAAACCCGCACTTGGGATGCGCCCAACTGTTTCGTGCTTCGTAATGCAGATGCAGGTACTCCTCCATGCTGCGAAGTTGTGGGAAGCTGATGACATTGACGGATTCGGCACGCCAAGACTCGAAAGAAGCATAACAGGACGCTGTTGCTTCGTCGACGAGATCACCTAGCGATCCCCCACTTTCCACCACCAGTGTAGCAGTGGCTTGGTGTTTGAGCTAAAGGTCAGTGCAACGTGATGAGATCGTCAAAACATTGAATATGCTACTCAATTCGACATCCACGAAGTATTAATGGGTTGTTGTTTTTTTTTGTATCACCCACACATTTGATTCCAGTGAGGCACGAAATAAGGCTATTCACAAGGTGCTCCTGCGCACTCTGTTGAGGTAATGCCGGGCTGGGCAATGCATCCGCAGAGCTTATGTGACAAAAGCTATAATGCTACTCTGTACTCCGTATAACTCAAATGAACGAACTGGAAAAACGAGTGGCAGGGAACCGGGGAGGGGCAGGGGAAAAACGGGTCACGATCGTGTGCCTCGAATAGCGCGGCTCGGTTGCCAGGCAAGAAGTGGTGTTTTGAAGGTGTTATTGGATGATGTATTATGAAGCAGTGCAGCTACACTAGTTTGAATGAAGCGGAATGGCGGGACGGAGTGAGGCAGCCTCAGTGAAGCCATTGACTTTGTATACTTGTATACACCTGGGTGGACCATCGATCAATTTGCTGCTCAATTGCACTTGCAGGCATAATGGGAGTGGTCAGTGGAGCGTGGTTGGTGGGGTTGGGGAATAGTCTATGTACAATTGCACACACCACACACGACGAAGTACACTACAGCCAGGCTTGAGGACAATTACGAAGTACTCCGTATCTGTAATAACATTATTTCGTAGTGCAGCACCACTGAACAATTGAAAGCAGAATTATGGGCGGTGGCTGGTCCGAGCGTGTTTATTAACCTCCGAACCGGGAAAAGCGTGTGTGTTGACAGCAACAGCAAAATCGTAACCAGGCCACAAGCGCGCCTTCCCAGGTTTCCCAAGCCCTGATGAGACAAACTCGACAACCTCCTCCTTCCCTCTTTCCACTCCAACTTGTACTTGTCGACTGAACCCCAAAATTAGGGGGAAAAATAAGAAAAAGAATAAGAGAAAAAAAGCCCGAGAGTGTTTTCAATCCTTTGAATTCTCATCGAGTGCATTCTATTTTTTGTCTGTTTTATTCCATGAATTTATAACACTCAGTACCCTCGTGTCCCTCGCCTTTTTTCCCACCGTGACCTGCACGAGCAGTCGAGACGTGTCGAACAGTCACGTCGCGTGCTGGTCACTGCGGATTTGGCATCCACCACACTACTCCCACTACTCCCACTACTGCCACTCCTACCACTACCACACCACACCACCACTACTCTATTTCGTACTTTCTTTTCACCCGCCACTCTCCTCCTTCGTCCAGCTCCACCCAACGACAACAACAAGAGGCAGCCCCTCAGCTCGACACCCACAACGTCAAGGGGCCAAAAAAATAGTATCACGCATTAAGGCCTCAAACCACGCTCTTTCCGCCAGAATTTAGATGTTAGTGGGGAATTCCAGCTCGGTATCGGTTTATGGCAGCGTTATCTCTATCCCCAGCAGCTACGCGAAGGCCGCCCACTACGCTGCTCCCTCCCACGATTGACTTCTCAGTCATGCCGAGCATGCCAATCGTGAACATGTCGAATACTCGGCGGCCGCCCCTCTCCAGCAATCCCAATGCTGCCAATTCTCCCTTGAGGGGTTCGGCTGCAGCCGCCGCCGCCAGGACCAAACGGTCGATGGCGAGCATTCAACGCGAGGAAGCCTATGGCCAGCCTCCTCCGTTGAAGAAGCAGATGCTTGACGGTGGCTCACACCGAGCTGTTCGGGCCCCGGCGGCGTCTTTAGCCTCGAGGCCTCGACCCGTGGTTCACGTCCAGCGTTCCAGGATCGCCAAACCTGTCGTCACCACTACCACCGCCACTACCACGACCGAGGCCGCGCAGTATCAGAGAATCCAGGAAAGGGACTTCCTTAGCTGGCAAAAACAGTACAGGGCGAGGTTCCCTCGTATGGTCTTCTTCTTTGATAGTGTTCCCGATGACGTTAGGGGCAAGCTCGTCAAGTTCATCGTGTATCTTGGAGCTGTAAGTTAACAACCCCTCCCAGTTAAAAGCCACTGACATGATCCATGGACAATCTGCCAATGGAGTTCGACTCTGGAGGCGAAGGGGAAAAGAAACGAAGTTACTAAATCACCTTCTTTTTTTCTATAGCGCGAGGAAAAGTTCTTTTCCATTGATGTTACTCATGTGGTTACCACTCGATCCTTACCGCAGCCTAATCCTTCTACCGAACACGACGCCGCCGAAACCGCCCGTTCGAAACGCGACAGCCATGCCGAAGAACAGCCCCAGACCATTAACCCATCTCTTCTTGACTGTTCTTCAGAATCCCGCCGAAGAATGCTTATTGAGATGGGCAACCGTCGAGCAGCTCAGCAACAAGACGACCTTGCGCGGTTAAAAGCGGCAAGGAACAATGATATCCTGTATAAGGCGAGGGACTTGGGAAAGCGTATATACACGGTCGAGAAGCTCCAGCGCATCCTGGACAGTCTTCTGGAGGGTGACCCGTATGTCTCCAGGTCCGTCAGCTCACGCGAGCAGTCTCGCGGAGATGATCTTGCTAAGCTTCTGCGACGAGAACGTCTAAACGGTCCTTCGGATCGCGACCCCAAGGCCGTCACCAAGGAGCTCAACTACTTCCGCGGACCTTACATCTACGTCTACGATATGGATGAGAAGACGAAACCCGTCATGGTTAGGGAATACCCCAAGGTCGCAGATAAGACGGACGGCGAATGGCCCCAATTCAAGACTGTGAGCCAAGGACGCTGCCCGTTTGTGGACGAGAGCTTGGCCGATGCTAAGCTCATGAGGCGTGCCATGGAACGGAAGGCTGCGAAAGAAGCCGCTGCTAAAGCTGCTTCTGCTGCCGCCACCGCGGCTTCAATTGCTCCAACCGAGCATGAACAGCGGCCTGCGGAGCCTCAAGCTCCCCGTGTTACGGGCAAGCGCGTCCGTGATGAATATGGCGACCCACTGACCGAGACAAAAGATGTCCAAAATAGGACCGTCTACAGTGTGCGGCCGACCGACATCTTCAACCCTCCCAAAGACATCACTACCATGACACATATCGACTTCACGTCGCAAAAGTTCTTCACTGGACGAGCTGGCACTGGACGTGTATTTGCTGGCGAGCCGGTGGCTTCTGGTGTCCAGCCTTCAAATGTCACCTCTGCCATCCGCTCCCAAGCGATTTCGTCGAATGCTGGCGTGCCAGGTACCAAGGCCGGCACGAGCAAGGAGTTGCACAACCTACAGAAGAAGGTTTTGCAAAAGGCCACTCCCATCACGCACCACAACGAAACCGATCACCGCTGCGTCACTGCCACCCATAGCGTAGAAGCTGCGGCTGTGAGCAGGACGAATAGCAAGGCTCCGGATACTATTGAGGGAAGTGAAGGAAGGGCGAAAAGGGCAACCTCTCAAGCACCAGCAGCAGCCCCTCAAAAGGCTAAGAAGGATATGAAGCCGGGTTACTGTGAGAACTGCCTTGAAAAATTTGACGATTTCGATGATGTAAGTTGCCCCTCCCCCCCATGATTTGTTTTGGAGACTTGGGCAACCCAATCTAACAAATATTCCTCTCAGCACGTCGTTTCTCGAAAGCATCGCAAATTCGCTGAATCCCTCGATAACTGGGCGGAGCTTGATGAGCTTCTAAGGGTCCTGGACCGGCCGCTGAAGTATTCTCACCTGAGCGGAGACGTCGATACCCACGGGTGGTAAGCAGGTTGCTTCCGCCCAATCTGTCTTTGTTCGCGTTGTTGAACGCCAGCCTCATCTGTCATTCTTTTACCTCCTACTCCTCACTTCCCGCTCACTCTCCTTTCACCTCCGATCGCGATGCCCCCGTTTCCCCTGTGCAATGCTGTGTATTGCCGTCCAAGTCTCAACTCGTGCTATGCATTTGCATTCTCGGCGCCTCGGCATGTTTTTTTTTTCTCTTCTTTATCACTGTGTTTTCACTCCCCGTCCATCCAGGCATGGGATGGATGGATTTCCATGACTCTTGCGATACGATACCTACCATATATCGGAGCTGGTGTTGTTGGCCTGCATTGCAACGAACGAAGCACGTGTTTTTACTTCTATTCACTCGTTTGTACACTTGTTTTTATTTCTGTTTTCGCTTTTTATACCTTGGAGCTCTCTCGCATCGTTTGGGACTTTGCATGCTTGGTGGCGTATTATAGGCATGGGGAAGAGAGGCGTAGTAGCATTGCGCAGCCTTTTGTTTGTCTTTGAAACTCATCCAGAATCTAATTGCAGGGAATGGGAAGGGATCAGGAGGGAGGGGAGAAGGGGGCTGGGGATGGTTAAACGGCGGTTGGGTGGGTTGATCCATCGAACAACGGCGGGTTCGAGGGATGGATGACGGATCCAGGCGGAAGAAGGGGGAGCTGTGAACGTATATAACGGGTTCAATGTGTGTACGGCGCTGTATTTTAGGAGAAGTGAATAATTACAATCAATGTATTGATGGATCTTCGCTACCCGGTTGTGCTCCCTTCTTGCGGTCACTTGGAAGCTCCTGGAAGCAGTCTTCGGCACACTAATCGCGGCAATCGCAGCAAGGGATAATGCAAGGGACAATGTGAGTTTAAGAAAATACTTGAGTTTATATTATTTGTATATGAGATGGCTAATGATATTTCAATGCTGTCTGGGGCACATCTCCGCCCTTGGAGACAGTTAGCAAATGGTCGTGAATAGCTCGATCGGCCAGCATCCGCCTTCCGTGAAGATGAAACTAAGATACAAAAAAGAACCACCATGAATGTCAAAAAGAAACCACTTCCAGATCAAAAGCATATCCATAATATCTGCTGCATCATCATCATCATCCTTCGATTCGAAGCCTCTTACTCGCGGGACTCTCAGCGGCATCTTCGGCACTCTCCTCCCTTTCCCTCTTTACACCGCCGAGGTCATCCAGATGGTCAGAATCATCGCTGCCATCATCTTCTCTGTCGAGTTCTTCTTCGTCTTCCTCATCCGGGATCGTTATTACAACGGGGGTTTTCCTTGGACCTTTTCCGCCCGTTTGAACGTGGATTCTTGGGGCGTCTTGACCTACGCTTTGGGATGCCGAGGGGGAGCTCCTGGTTCCAACTTCGCCGGGCTTTGAGGCGCCATTCTCTCCGTCTTCAGGGTCTGAATCCGCATCGTCGCCTTCGTTCTCGTTCCTTTCGGTGTCCTCGCGATGCGTGTTTGCCACCTGTTTGTCGGAACTCTCACTGTCTGACTCTACTGCCTCTACTGCCTCCTCACTCGAGGACTCCGAGGATTCATCTTCTCCTTCCTCCTCAACAACGGGGATGTTCGATTTCATGGGGGCTTTTCTAGCCGTCCCGGCATACGTCATCGATGAAGTATGGGTTGCTTGCTCAGTCGTTACAGTGAGAACTTCGACCTGCTGGTTAACGGGAGACTGGTCAATGGCATCGTCGATAATGTTGACCTGCGACGTGCCCTCGGGACCTTGCATGGAAATGTCCTGCTCTTGGTCCGCGGCGGGAGACTCCCGCCTCTCGTCGACGGCCATAGCGTCGCCGCTCTCGGCAGATTTCTTCTCCTCCACTGCCTCCCGGACCGCCTCTTCGATACCTTCTCCGCCAACATCCTCGGCCTGCGTCTCGGCGGTTACTTCTGGGTGGGGTTCTCTCAATGACTGGCTGAGAATGAAGGGGCCTGGTAGACTTGAGCAGTCTGAGGTATCCGGAGTCGTGGGCGCGGGACTGGCGGCGCCTCGGATGCTGGATGCCATGGGCCCGCCTACGAAAAGGCCGGATTCGCTACTGGCTCTTGAACCATGGCTGCTACTCTTGCGTGGGACCAGCGGGGAAGGATGACGGCCAGCGCCCGTGCCTACTTGTCTACGAAGGAAACTACGGAGGGGACTCGAGCTACGATGGATAGACTTTGCGGGTTCGGGGGGCAACCTACTAGGACCTGCCAGTGGTGTCTGCTCACGACTCGGGGCATCGACATTCTGACGCGTCTCCAGATCCACCGGCTCCTTTCCCTTTACTTGGTCTGTTCGGGGTTGGTGGGGCTCTACATGTGGATTAGCGGATTCAGGCGGGCTCATCAAGACCTGGGCCTGATCTTGTTGGCGATCCGGCCCCTGCTCGAAACCTTGAACCGCGGATGTCCCGTGACCCCAAGGGTGATCAGAGGAAACCCAAGAAGGAGCCGTGGCACTCTCGTCACGGTCCACGGCGTTCTGCAAGAAGTCATATTCTTCATTTTCAAAACGCTGGACGCACGGAGTCCACTCGGTGTCGTAGAAGGAATTTACGATGTCCCGGTCGGACTGGGAAGGGCGGAAGCGGCGGACCACAGGGGTGAGGTTTTCGAGACGCGAGTTTTCATGTTGGAGGCGTGACTTTTCGCGCTTGCAAGTGCTGTGAGTGGACCTGATCAGCTTGAAATTCCCCTGGATTTACCGATTTTCCATTCGTTCTCGTCCTCTCCTCTCCTCCGACACTTACGTTTGCAGATCTAGGGCGAAGCTCCAATCACGAACTACCTCCATCGTAGTGAGGTCAATGAAGCTAAGAACCCGGAGCCCGCGGAGTTGCCTGACATAGTCAAGGCCTTGAAGACCCCGGAGGTTTCGAGTCAGCCGATGGTTCGGTTGCCCCGCCGTCTTCTTAGCCAGAAAAGCAATGTAGGGTATGGTCTCGTGTTGACGTCGGACGACGCCCGAGGAAGACTCGTCGACGTAGACGGTCAAGCTGCGCAGCCTCACCATGTCGCAGAAGGAAGCCAGGGCCCAGGTTCGGCGGGAGTGGCCTTCCATGGTGAGTTCTTGACTGCCGATCCACATTAGCTCGACGTGTTGGATCCGCTGTCTTCGGGCGCGGCCGATGCCAAGGGTGAACCTGCCGAACTCGCCGAGCTATATTGTTTCTCAGTGTTAGTTGGAAAAATAGCGAGACAGAGAAGGGGGGTAGGTGTTGACTTACGGAGCTAAAGGCGAATGTGTTGCTGCCATAAAAGATATGGGCACCGAGAAACAGGAACTGCCTAGAGACTAGCAACGGGGCCAGAAGGTCGTTTCCTTTCGCGGCAAAGACAAGACTACATGATTGGCCGCCCCTAGGAGTGCGACTTGTAAAGTGGAAACGGTTCAGAAGCCCCGACCTCTTTCCTTTGGTAGGGGGGATCTCCTGCGGCGCGGTATGGGGGTCCAGACGAGAAATAGCATGGATCAAAGAATTCGGGTACGTGAAGACGTATCTGAAGATGGAAACCCTGATGTGCATGGGCAAGTCGTCAAGTTTGAAGCGCGAGGGCGGGCGGGGACTACACTTATCCTCAAGGAACGCCCTCTTCTTCCACGGGTTGAGCACGAGATCCATGAGACGAAGCCAAACAAGTTGCTTTCGTTCATCCTGTTCCTGACTCTCTCTGCACAATCGAGTGATTCTGCCCAAGCTCGCCTCTACGAAGCAGAGTGTGGGGTGGACAATTGTATGGTGAGCGTTTTCCTCCTTACAACTGAGCTTGTATAGCTCCTCATGCGAGAGTGCTCCCGCCCGAGCAAGATCGGGCCAAGTCTAAAAATAGTGCAGGCCGTTAGTCTGGAGGTCCTAGATGACAATGGCGCCTGGGACGGGGAGCAACTTACCCTTTCCGTCTTCTTGGGAGGGTGGAGCAAATTCTCGAGCCTCTTGATTTCCTCCCGTAGCCTGTCAGCCTCTTCCTTGAAGGCTTTTACTTGCCTCTCGTGCTCTGTGATGATGTCTTTGACACGGTTACGGCAGCGGCGATTGCAGCCCGCGCCTGCCGCTTCATGGCGAGCGTGGAAGGGGGGAGCAGGCTTGTCTACCCCGGTTTCTCCGATATCTGAGTTAGCGCCATCCTCGAGGTCTGCATTCCACTCGAGGGGAAGGTACGCAGCTGAGCCGCTTGGTGCGGCCATGGTTATTATAGTGAGAAATTTGAGCTCAAGTTAGAAATCAGGATGTGATGGAGCAGTGATGGAGGTGGATCTACGGCTTCTAGATTGAAGGAGTTGGTATAGGGTGTTTATAGGTTTACGCTACGCACGATGGAGGGGGGATGGAATGGTGTTTGGGGAAAAGTTTGCTTGAGTTATCTAGAGAGGGGTGGAAGGGTTTATATGGGTTCGGTCTGGCTTTTGCCATGGATATCCCAGAGAAGGTGGTGTAGAGAGCCAAGAATAGGGCCAGGAATAGGAGGAGGATGGGCAGAAAGAAGGCCACAAGAAGTCCCAGAAGAGGTCCCAAAAAGAGGTCCCGGAAAAAGGCCTGGAAGTAGACCGGGAAGAAGGCTAGGAAAGGAAGGTTTGGGGGCTTTTAGTGGACAGATACAGACGTAGGAGGTGGCCAGGAAGAAGGCCCGGAAGATGGTTGGAAAGGGATGACAGAAGGCTTCCAATAGACAGATAGGGAAGTAAGAGGTGAGCCGAGAAAAGTCATCAACCATCAGAGTCCACCTTGAAAGCTCGTCATGATGTGAGTCGGGAAAGTGCCCTTATCAGTTTCAACTTCTCTTTTAAAGAAATCGAGTTACATGTGAGCCACTTCGTCCGCTGCCTCGTGCTTCTTCTCATGATGGAGCAATAGGCTAGGCGCTCTTGCTGCTTTTGGCATACCACATGGGCTTTTTGGATCCGCTTCTCACATGGGACGTCTCGAATCTAATGTTATACCGCAAAATTTGAAAAAACTAGAATCGTTAATTAGGTGTAATGAAACACTTTAAAGTAGTAGGAGCGATACTAGCACCTAGAAATGAGACTTTGGCGATGTGCTGCGTTGTTCGAATTGATTTGGTGTTGACGGTTGCGGGCAATTGGAGCGAGTCATGTGTAACTGACTGACTGAGTGAGCGCTGCCTACAAAGGTACGAAGTACACTAAAGTGCAAAGTGGGGGAAAGTACGAAGCACAATTTACGAAGTAATCAAGAACCCGCCTCGTCCATCACTTTCATCATCATGTCCTGCATTCCATCACATTTCCCACGCCTCTAACTACCAGTTCTAACTTTTGATCAAAATCCTACTTTAAGGGAAGATATTTGAGGCAAAAGATAACATGGAGGGCTCACCATCTCCCCCACTAGCCGACCTTCAAGGCGACATGCTATCCCCCGCCGCCTCCCCCATCCCAGACCGAAGCTCGCCCTCCCCCGAGCTCCCTCTCACCATGACAGCCTCCGCCGTCCTGTCAAGCCTGCCCCGCGATGCCACATCCGCCCTCGCAACCGCGGGTCGGTTCGCCCAGGAAAAAGTCCTCGTGCGCTTCAAGCCCGTCGGCTCGGCGCCGGGTCTGAGCCGCGAGGTTTGCAAAATCAGCGCATCGCAGAAATTCGAGGCTATTGTTGCCTACTTGCGCCGGGTGCTGAGAGTGAAGAATACGGATAGCGTGTTTCTTTACGTTAATAGTGCTTTCGCTCCCTCTCTTGACGAGATCGTGGGAAACTTGCACAGGGTAAGTCGTTCTATTATAGATCTTAGGGACATCGTGGGCTCATATATTCCTCTCACAGTGTTTCAAAAATGCAAACGATCAGCTCGTCGTAACTTATTCAATGACGCCAGCTTTCGGCTGAAGCTACATGAGAAACTATCAGGTATCCCCCTCTCGATGAACCAAAAAAGGGAAAAGAGAAGGAAAACAAAGAAACGCGACTGAATCCACCAAACGCCCGCAATGATGATGATGATGATGATCATGGTATGCTCGCTCATTTCAAATGACATCTTCCGCCCAACCTTCCATCTCTATCCACGACGGTAAGGATCCAACCACATCCAGAAAGCTACTCCTTAGAGTCAACAGCCTTCTCAAAGGCCGCCAACTCTTCCTGGGAAATCGGGTAGGTATGTTCAGGGGCCGGATATTGCCGGCTCTTGACCTCGTCGCGGTACGTCTCGATGGCTCGGAAACTTTCGCTCCAAACGTCGCCGTACTTCTTGACGAACTTGGGTAGGAACCTCCCCGGTGGGAAGTTGCCTGTCATATCAACTTGGACGAGGACTTGGCCAGAACACCCGCTGCCGGCCCCAATGCCAATGGTGGGCATATTAAGCTTGTTTGTTATAAGCTCAGCCACGGGAGCCGGGACAGCCTCTATGACGGCGGCGAAGGCACCGGCCTCCTGGACCGCGAGAGCGTCCTTAAGGACACTGAGCGCCCCGTCTGCCGTCTTTCCCTGCACTCTGAACCCGCCGAGAGCATTTTGACGTTGGGGAGTAAGGCCAATGTGAGCCAGGACGGGAATGCCAGCCGAGGTTATCCTCTTGATGGTTGGGGCCATCTCAGCTCCTCCCTCAAGCTTGACTCCGTGCACACGACCCTGCTTTACGAACCGGATGGCACTTTCCAAAGCTTGGTCAGGTCCAATTTCATACGAGCCCATTGGGAGATCCCCAATCTATACCATGTTAGTGACGGCTTAATCTGGAAGGGGGAGTTTGAAGGGTCGGGTCTAGCATACGATCAAGGCAGCCTTAGTCGCCCTTGCAACGGACCGGCAGTGAAGGAGCATCTCTTCCATGACGACCTCACTAGTATCCTCCATTCCCAGGGCCACCATGGCCAGGCTGTCACCGACAAGAATTATATCCATGCCGGCAGCATCGGCGACGTGAGCGCTTGGGAAATCATGGGCAGTTATGACGGTGATGGGCTCCTTCTTCTTATACAAGGATCGGATTGTCCCAACGGTAACTTTCTTCCTATCTGATGGAAGGGGGTTTCCCATTGGGGAGTGGGAGCTATAGCGAACCTGGCATGGTTGCGACAGCACTGGCAAGCACTTGGGGATGGTATAGTTGATGGTGGTCAAAGGGGGGGATGGTCGCGTGCTCCGTCCGAGGACGGAGGCACATGACCTGACGAGGACCCTTGAAGGCTGCATTTGTGTGTGAAGGAAGGATTATGTGAGGTGGGAGGAAGGGGATGACGTCAACCGCCTAAAGTAAATTCAGGAACAGGGTCCAGAAAGAAAAAGAGAAAAAAAAATGAACAATTTACAAAAAGAGTCGAAGCTACGACCGGCAAACCCAGAATGAATTGCAAACTGGAAAGGAGAACAAGAGTCCATGAGTGAAATTTTTGGTCGCGCGACGAGGTTTTATTGTGTAAGTCATGATGGTTTCTACCGTGTATAATGGAGTATGTTGCTGTATTTTCCAAAATTTCCCCTGGAATTTCATTTTTGGTGTTGAGCCAAAGCCGTTTTCCGTGTGGGTGGGAACAATGAAAGGTGAAAAGGTACTTTTACAACTCCACTTGCCTCGGTATATATCAGAGCCGACGAGAGCGCCGCTGCTAAGTAAATCGGACACTAGGGTACTTGGTCCGACAAGTACATCTAATCTTCCACTCCACCAGCGATCCGGGCGATCGGAGTTTAGACTCGTGGAGACTGGGGCGAGTCCAATCCCCGGCCTCCTCGGCCGAGGCATTGCTGGATTGACTAACTCACTTTTTTTACGTACTGAACTTTTTTCCCAACTAGGACGCGTGGGGTAGTTGGTCTTGGAGTTTAGAGACGACAAGATGATGAAGGCCGCCTCGAGCCGATGACGTCGATGACTAATGTTATAGAGTCTGCTGCCATCTGTGGCGATTCATTGAAGAAAGCCCGTCGCCGATTTCGGTTGGCGAACTATTACGGATGAGATCCGGCAACTTCGGTGTCTTGCTTGCCCTTCCAGGAAAGTGTGGACAGCTAGGCATCCATATAAACTTAGCACTCCTTGCCGGAGATGTCACGAGCGCACTACTTTCTCGGAAAACCTGGAATTCTCGGCATTCCTCCTCGGGACCCATACAGCTAACGGGTAAAAGAAGAAGGAAGACAGAGGCGATGTCCATATTCGCCAATGATATAGATGGAAGAGACTGATAAATGGACCATCTTCCCCCGTGAAAAAAAAGTTAGCGATATGTTGGCGAATGGATGGAGTGACTTCGCGGCGAGTTAAACCGAATGATGAGAGGCTCTTCATCACAGAAGATGGAAGTAGCGAGTATTAGTGATATTCCCGACTGGCCAGCCAGGTGCCATTTCAGAAGAGCAAACGTGAATCATCCTTGCGGAATCGAGCATGTGCCACTGCAGAAAGTGGAATGGTGGGAAAGATTGACTTGCACCACTGTACGGAGTATTAGTGTAAGTGATGTGTGATGTGCAGAGAAGAGCCGTGCGGAGTCGAATCACTGGAAGCTACGGCGTCCCAAAAATTCCAATAAGACGTCACGGCAGCATCGAAAATGAATCAAATTAATCAAGTAATCTTGGTAAACTACTTGTACTCCGTAGTTTACGTGTCCTCACCCGCCCGCCAGTGGCAATGAAGTAAGTTTAGGGAGTAAATAATGGCCTTTACAACTAAAACTAGATTATAATGTTCAATGTCGTGTCTCTGTGGTCTTGGGACCTGAAGGTGGGGGAGTTGCAGACCGCCACCAGCGGGTGATGGGTAATGGGCCAGGGCTTTCAGGCCATCAGCAGATTTGAGTTGAGCTGACCGACGCCATTGCTCGCCGTTGCCCACGTACTCAGCGAGTCTTGGGTCTTTATCCTTAGGCCGCTAGCTCACAACTGCAACTACGGAGTACACTGCAGGTACTTCCCGATGGTGCCAGGCTGGCCAGGCCTGGCCTGTGCAGTTTGCCCCTCCACCGCGACTCCACTGTCAAGGTCCAGTGTTCCATTGTCAGGTTCTTATCCTCTTATCGTTCGCCTCGTCCCGCATTCCTCCTCCCCTCTCTGTCTCCAGCTCTCCATCGATACCAATACTTCCTCCACCACTCTCCTGCCAGGACAATAACATAACCATTGCCGTTTCTTCCTCTGTCGGTGCCCAATCTTGAAATAATACAGGACCCAGCGCCTCTGCCCATATTAATCGACGGCTGCTCCCAACCCCGCCGTTTCTCTACCTACAAGTCTTTGTCGTTTTCTGCGCGCCTACTCTCGAGAATCCACGACCCCTCACCGAGCAGCTTCCAGCAGTCTCTGTCAAACGGAATCGTATAAACCCTCTCAAGATAAGAATACGCCTGTCCGCCCTGCTGTAATCGAAAAGCGCACGTAATAGCCCCTGCTGCACTTTTTTTCATTTTCTTTTCTATTCTTGGTTTCCCTGCAACCGCGAGCGAGCAAAGCCGCCAAAATGAGTAGCCCTCGGAGGAGGATCGAGACTGATGTAAGGGATCACGATGCTGTGCATTCGTTCAAGCTCTCATTGAAAGCTCCATAGGCTAACGCACTTCCCTAGGTTATGAAGTATGGTCCATCATGACTCTTCAGTTTTGGAAGAGACTACTAACCGTTTATAGGATGTAAATTCTTAACTCTCGGCAAGCTGGCGCCAAAAGTCCTTGCTGACCTCTTTAGGATGATGAGCGATTACGAGGTAACGCTGGTGAATGATAACAGTAAGTAATCGACTCCCAGACTTCCAGTGATACATTTCTTTCCACATCCCTGTTTCCGAGCCAAAGGGTCTGCTAACCATGGCTGCAGTGTAAGAAGACCCGTCCGGTGGCCAATTGACACTTCCTAACACGCGATCGACAGGCAAGAGTTCTACGTTCGATTCAACGGCCCGGCCGAGAGTGAGTTATACCAGAATCGCCCGCGGTCTTTGCATGGCGTCTTGCAACAAATCAAGAAGCATTGGCTAACCGGCATAACCCACATATAGCCCCGTTTGAGGGTGGGATCTGGAAAGTTAGTGTCGAGCTGCCCGATGCGTACCCCTACAAGTCCCCGAGTATCCGATTCGCGAACCGAATATTCCATCCAAACATCGACGAACTGTGCGTATCCCATAAACTCGCGCAGGGCTCTGGTTAATATCGTATGGAGTCTAATCGGAGTTCTGTTCTGCTTGTAGGTCCGGATCAGTGTGCCTCGACGTCATTAACCAAACGTGGTCCCCCATGTTCGACATGATCAACATCTTCGAGGTGTTCCTTCCTCAATTATTGCGGTACCCAAACCCAACCGATCCTCTGAATGGCGAAGCTGCAGCCCTCCTGATTCGGGAGCCTAAGAGCTACGACGCGAAGGTCAAAGGTGAGGAAATACTAGGGACACGCGTGTTAGCTTTCGGCCGCACCTTGGCATACTAACCATCTACCAGAATACGTCCAGAAATACGCATCTAAGGAAGCTGTAGACGAGGCAGGCGCGGAAAGCGAGGACGACGATGACCTGTCCTCGGTAGCCAGTTTCGGAGACGACGACGAGGAGCCCGCGGGGCAAATGGATGACGTATGAGCTGGTTTTCTTGAAAAGCCTGCGAACAGAGGAGGAGTATGAAGCATGATGAGATTGCATGAATTTTAGATGGTTTTTTTTTACTAAAGGATCAGAGGCGTACATGGTGCCCCCGACATCAGTTCCTTAGTTCTTCACTCTTGGAGGGGCTAGGCTCATTGTCTTGGTTGTCTTTATTTCCCTGTTCTGCGTTTTCCCCTTCATGTTCTTGTTTTCTTATTCACGGTCATGGGCTGGTGTTGCATATAGCAGCTTTCCCCCCTCTTCTGTACGTCATTCTTGTTTTCCCCATTAGAACAAATTACGAGGTTGTTAAGCCTGTTTCCCATGAACTCTCTTCTTTAGTTAGCGGAGACGAATGCACTATCTAGTATCTATCGATTCATCTCTCTCTTGTTGGCCACCTTCCCCTCCTATCTGTGTTGCCCAAATGCTCTGCTCCACCTACCTTAACCCATTCCTTCCCAACCTCGAAACCGTGCCAAACCTGAAGTTGCCCACGGGCTATTAGTCTAGTGCCACCAGGGTAAGTTAGATACATCTCCCCCCAGCCTTGATCAGACCTTTACTAACTTTCTGCAGCCCTACTGAAATCATCTCAACCGCAGAAAAAGTCTCGTGCGGGTGACAGTGTTACAAACGATAGCCTCCCACCGGACAGTGCCGCAACCACCGGCAAGGGAAGAGGCATTGAGGCGGTGAAAATGTTTCCGAGCAAGCGCAAGAAGACTGATAGCTATAGCGAATACGATCTGTTCTCGGAACCGGTCAGCTCTCATGGGGATACACGCCGAAGAGACGAGGAGGCATCCGAGGTATGTCTTTTCCTGAAGCTTCCCCTGTCCCCTAAAAGAGACACCAACGTCTTCTCGTCAGTGCCTCATCCGAGACAACCATGCATGTATCGTCACTGGAACGGCCAATCCGGAAGTTTGTCCCATAGTTCCTTTCGCATTCAATAGCGCGAAGGACATTTGAAGACCACTTGGCATCTTCTTGACAACAGCGGGCGATTCCTGGGAAATAACACCGTCGACGAAATGAAGAAGCACGTTGCTTCTAAACTTGGGTGCTCTGACAAGACGTGGAACATGCTCTGCCTCAGTCATCGAGTTCGCATCTGGTGGGGAAAGGGAATGTTCGCTTTCAAGTGCCTAGGCATCACCCGGGGAGCCGGCTCGACTTATAAAGTCCATCTCCGATTTATATGGATGCCGCGGACCCTGGTCTTGGACAATCAGCAAGAGCCGAGTCGGCAGATAAACCTAGCCGAAGGCGGTGGCCGGGAGATGTTCGAGGTTGAGTTTGATGGGAAGGAAGAAGCTGAGAAGGTGAAGATGATGCTGGATTTCCAACGGGTCATGATTGTCGTGATGACCATCGCAGGGGGTACAAGGAGCACAGGGGGTGCAGGGTCGCCCGAGCTTCTAGAGGACATTGCGGATCCAGATAATGAAGGCAGTGTTCAAGATTAGCTCGCAGGCGCCGACTCATCCAGGAGGGCGATGTGGTGCCAGAACCAGTCAAACTGAAAGTGTCGCGACGAGATTCTTTGCCCATGTTTGAGGGAGAAGGATCTGAAGACGTCGACACCAGGAGGTCTCCAAGATATGATCAATCAGCCCTGACTCCAGGGCTTTGAGAAGAAGCCCAGGTAGAAATCGAGGATGCCCAGGTCCGCTTGCGATCACCGAACAAGGAGAATGCGGGCTTCCTGCAATGGCCTGTTCTCCGGGTTCACGCAGATGGGTTTACACTCGGGTTCATTGCGGATGAAGAGGGGAATTTCGATACCAGTAAGAACCACTGGGCGACCATCGCCCAGTGTCCTGAGGGCCAGGTTCGCCTCAGCTTGGAAAGTCGGAAGAACAATAAGACGGGGACTCGTGGGGATCCTTCGTGCTCAAGCGCCAACAATATTATCCGGGCCCATCCCCTAGCGTCCTCTACCGCGAAACCTACGCGTTGAAATTTGTGCCAGTCGCGGGCAAGGCGGGTCGTAGAAACCACCCACACCCGCGGCTGGCACAAATTCAAGATGTTGTGATCACAACCGCGAATGGGGCCAAGAAAGGGCGTCTCACGAACGTCCTTCTTCGGCGTCACAACGTACCTCGATAGAACCGTAGAAGGGCCTACCGCCTAATGTCCTAGCAGGGATCTAAGCCCAGCGGCGGAACGAGGGAACTTACAGATACTGTCTGTCACGCGAAAGGGGACTGCCAGCTGATGGAATCAACATGAACAGATCCCAAGGTATATAAGAAGTGGCAGAGCCACCTCCACTACTTGTAGATAGAGAGATAATCTAACCTTCATCTATCTCAACAACTGATTGCAATGCTTCGTGACCTTCTGACTTCTGATGGCTGTTAGCTGAGTTCTCCCGATGGATTTCTGTCGTAACAGATACTACAAATGGCGGAAATCAGAAACACACACATACACCAGGGTTCACACACACCCCAATACAAATACGTATGTATCAATTCCATCCGTATGCTCTCCCGTCCTCGGACCACGGTACCCAATGCGTGGTTCTAAAAAGTCGTCGTTTGTACTGAAACCCTATTCCATGCCAGGGGTATCTCGAAAATTCCCATTTTGATCCATCCCAAACGCCAAACCATCTATACGTAATTGTTGTACACATATATACATATCCAAAGTTTTCTCATAACAACATAACGGCCCACCCTGTCATTCAGAATCGTAACTCACTAGTCCTGATGTGCCTCCGGTAGCAACGGAGCTAGGGGCGGAGCTAGAGCCGGAGCCGGAGGCGGGAGAAGTACTGGACTGCTTCTGCGACGGCTGTTGAGAGTGGCAGTCCTCTAAGGGACTTTTTTTCCGCTTCACGCCAGCAAATTTTGTAGCAGATAAGGAGTCCAGGGCCTTTCTTCCATCCAAGAAGGGATCCCTAGCGATCCTCGTGTTCCCGATGATCTCTGAAACAAGACTCTCTTTCCGCTTAGAAGCGAGAATCTCGGATTTGAGTTTCCTAGCCTTGTCCTTCGAACGCTGGGACTCGCTGCTAGCAGCGTTTTGCTTTCGGCTCGGTTTGGAGGGGAAGAGAGGTTTCGCCAGGGCTCGGTTCGGCGGCTCGGAATCCTCTGACGCACCAAAGTCCACGAGCGAGGCCCGCATGCTGTCCATTTCCGTCGCCGGGAGCAAGTCTATGGACAGACTCATCTTGTCTTTAAGATCCTGGGTAGCAGCGGATTCCTTCTCGAGCCTCTTTCTCTCCTCGCGAAAAGTCTTGCGTAGTATTTGGTTCTTCGTATAAGGGTCATCCCAAAACTTAGAACTTGCCCCCTCGAGCTCATCCAGCCTCCCCGCAGCAGCGCGCAACTGCTCCCTATCCTCGATGGTCTTCTCCAACCCCGCAAAAGCATTCTGCCGCAACTTCTCGCGTTCCTCGGCGCTCATGACGAGCACATCCCCATCCTTCGCCTCATCCTCGCCGGTCTCCCTCTTCCTGGCGCCGCGCTCGACAACATACGCCGTATTCTTCGGATCTGTCCGGATCTCGATCTCGCCGCCGCACTCGGCGTGTCGGAAGGTGAAGCTCCATATCGGCGTGGAGTAGTAGTTGCCCACGCGGCGCTTCTCGGCGTTGAAGCGCACGCCCTGGCCGATGATGGTGGGGCGGGGGCACGTGGCGCACCAGATGGCGAAGGGCATCTCGAACCGGACGGTTTGGCCGCCGCCGGGTTTCCGGCGGGATTTGTTGTGCAGCGCATTTCCGGTTGTGAGACCTTCGAGGTCTGGGGGCACGTAGCGCCCCATGTTGAAGCCCTGCATTTTGGATGTGTGGGTGTGTAGAAGGTGGGTTGGATGGAGGCTTGGGCTTGGGCAGTGTGGGCCGGCTTTGGGTTCTGTTGGTTATGCGGAGGGGCGTTCGGGCGCGGGATGTGGGGAGATGGGGATATGTTGGCGCATTAGAGGGATTCAAGGCTTTTCTGGCTTTACGTGAAGGTGGCTGTGATGGTCGAGGTGTTGGACATCATGGTTATGGATTTCCATGTGATTGTCTAGAAGCTCGAGGACAGAATGCTTCGTGCCTGTGGAGACTGAAGATAAATTCTGTGAGAAGCTTCGCTTCGTACCTTCGTACTGCTTGCCTCTTTCAGTGGCGGGAAGATGACAAAGGCAAATAGGTACGTACTTCTCAAACTCTGAAGTGCTTCGTCCACTCTTATGAGGGGGTAATACCCAAGTAAGAAGGGACCTTTTGTACAAGTAGAAAATTAACAGAACCAACAATCAAACATCGATTGATGCCTACTTACTTCGTACACCCACCTCTCGAAATGGATCATCAGTTGGTGAAGATGGCATGTTTTTTTTCCCTTCCCCTCCCAACTTTACGAGCCCGGCGCGGCGCAGCCCTCCTTCATTCACCAAGAAAACTGCCTCGAGTTTCCTTTCCGTCTGGGTGCACCGAGGACGATGCAGTGGGGGGACGAGGAACCAGAAATAGCACAGGCATTGGTCCAGCAGGGGTTGCACAGGGCGCCTCTCTGAGACCTAGTACAATTTGTACATGCAGGGTACTACACCATTACGCGCCCGGCAACGACGCTGGTGGTCCTTGTCGGGTACTTGCATCATCGCGAGCCCCACGATCGCCCAACCGGAAGAGGCCGGGAGAAGAATAGTGCAAGTTGTACCGTCGATGGCTAGCCTTGCAGACGCTGATCTGGTGGTAGGATACGGGGGGAGAGAGCGGCGGCGCGTCGCTTTCAGCAGCGAGCAAGCGCCGTCCGTCCTATCGTTCTGACGCGATTGGGAAATCTCGTACAAAACCCCTCCTGCTCTTTAAGCGACTTTCCCAGAGACCGTAGCTCGCCGTGGGCTCGAAATAGCAGCTGTTTTCCGGGCCGTCTTGTTGGTTGTGGCCAGGCCAGGCCAGACCAGGTCCTTCGGAGAGAATCAGCTGCGGGTGTTGGTTGGGGGCCAGCCAAATAGTCCACCCTCCCCCCCTTCTTCCCAAGGCGGAAGAGTATATATATCTCTTCATCTCTCATCCACATTCGATTCCTTCCCGTCAAAAGTGTATTATTGTTGGTTTGATTTTATTTTATTTTATTTTTCCAATTAATGCGGGGGCCGGCGACTCGTTGGCCTTCTATATCTACTTCCCTTGATATCACTAGTTAAGCTCTTCTTTTTTGCTTTATTTCCAACGCCCTTTACCTACCTGTGTACACCGTTTTTGGACGTTCGCGCCATCTTCACACACGTCGGCTTTGGTCGCCTGACCCGTTCCGAGCCCACCTGGGCGAGAAAGATGGCGAACACCGCGATAGATGGGCTTCGCCTGCTCTCTCACCATCTGTCCAAGCACTGGGCCGATCCATTCGCCGCCAAAAGCAATTGGACGTCGAATAAAGCCAAGGCCACAATACTCGGCAGCCTCCCCAAAGTAATTACCATTCGCAACGGAGAATATTCTTCCCGCCTCCTCGACGAGACCAGGCCGCCCTCCTCGGGACCCGGGGACAAGGACGAGTTGCGAAACGGAGATCTGCCGGTGAATGGGCCGAGCTTGGAATTGGTTGTCGTGCCGAGAGATGAGAACGACCGCGTCAATCTTTCTTCGAAAAGTCACAATTTCGCCAAGATTATCGCAGCGTCAAACATTGACCCCGTCATCCACCAGCACATTTACCTTTGCAGCTATGGCTTTTACCACTACGATAGCGACGGTCTGGTCGAAGCGACGGGTCAGCCGCGGAGTTTCTATTTCGGATGCTTTCTCTATTCGATAGCTTGGTCTTTTAACCCGGCGACTATGAAGACCACTGGAATTATCATCCTCCGCACCGTTAAGAGGCATAACTATGGTGCACTTCCCTTGGAGATGTTAGAGGGGGTTCTAAAAGTCTACTCCAAATTCCTCACCTCACCTCTCTTCTTAGCGTTTGCTTCTTTCATAATGCTCGCCCACGTTCTCGACGATAATGTCTATCGAAACGTGGACCTTCTCAGGCATGTCGAGAGAGATACCGAGCATGGGCCTGGTCGGGAAGGGCCGCGCATGTTCTACAAGCAGCCCGATAATTTGAGCGATGTTTCCATCGGCGACGGCGATGAAATGCCTGGCGTGGAGAGGCAGGATACCGTGATTCTGGAGGATAAAACCGACAACATCAACAAGTTGACCGAGGTCTCGCAGCAGCTTGCCGATATCAACGTCCACTTAGCAAATCTGCAACGACATGTGAAGTTTCTCATGACCATGGCGGAAACTCTTGAAGACGTGTCATTCCGAGAATACCAGTTCGACGGCATCCCGAGCGGCCTGCTTGATTCAGCTCGTGCATCAACCGAAGAGCTGCTGCGGCCCCTCCCATCCCTCAAGAGGCGCATCTTGGCCGTCGAGCCCTCGATTGAATATCTTCAAGACAGAGCAAAGAGTTTATCACAAGTGGTAAGTTTTTTCTTCTCGTTTATTATCAACCGACTGTCTCATACCTAGAAATGCTCACGAAAAAAAAAAAAACCAAACACAGGTTTCTGGTCTCTTGACGCACGAAGATGCAGAAGTCAACATCAACGTCGCCGAGCGCGCGAGGAAGGATAGCTCGGCGATGAAAACGATTGCGCTCATGACCATGCTCTTCCTCCCCGGCACCTTTTACGCGGCGGTCTTCGCCATGCCAACATTGAAGTGGAGCGACGACGCGCCTGGCGTCATACAAAAGGAGTTCTGGATGTTTTGGGCGTTTACGATTCCATCAACGGTTCTGGTGATGATCGCATCGGTGATGCTGCATCAACGGAAGAAGCTTGTCTCAAAAGGGAAGCGCTGGGCCAAAGAGTGGAAGATGCGACGGGCGCAACCGCGGGGGCGTCAGAGGAAGAGGGATATGCCGCAACTTCCAGCGCACGACCCGGAGAAGGCTTATACCATGACTCCCAAAGCCAATTAATGAAATCGCACTGAGAGCCTTTTATAGACCTCACATGTTCTCACATGACGGCTCGTGTCATTACGGAGGAGCCGTCCCTCCTTCTACAGTATTTGACGCAGGACATGCCGACCGGGGGCAGCCCAATATATGCTTCGTTATTCCCGCGGCGGAGGAACCGGCCAACATCCCTCCTTGGTTGCAACTGCTGTGGCATCCCTTGCGATTGTAAAGTGCGGTTTCCTAGCTCAACGTACGCTCTAGGAAACATAGGGTGGCATACTGTATCCCACATACGCCACAATCGCCGAGGCTTCGATGGCAGTCGCTGGTCCATCATGGTAGACATGTGTGATATTGCTCATGCAAGCATCGGGTTCCCAGAGATGAAGGGGAAATTAGTGAGGCTGGCCCCAATCAGGTCCAGGTTTTCTTACTCCCCCCTGGGGGTCCTGCTTTGACTTGGGGGTCGTAGAGGACGTAGAAACATCTCGGTTTTCGGACATTATGAATGGAGAAATAGCTGATATTACTCGAGGAGCAGTTTTTAAGTTGCGATAGCGGCGTGTCGGTTTTGACGATAGTTATGTTGAAAGAGTCGAGTATTGGTGGTGAGATTCGTTGGGAAATACAAGGAGACGAAGAAGTCGTGAATCTAGAGAGAATAGCCGAAGCTCTGCCACTCACCTTGATGGCTTCGCCTTCCTTCGAGATATTGAGATACGGCAGGTTATAGTTCCAGGCATGCGAAGCATTAATCAATGGAAACAAGTCCTTGTTCTTTCTTGTGATGAAGACAGATTTCATCCTCGTCCCGGGCTTATCTAATCATACGGGACGACGACGACGACGACTACTTCTGTCCTTCTTTTATGTTTTAGCCGACACGCCCTACTTTTGAAAGATGAGAAAAACAAATAGAATAAAGAGAAAAGGATGAAGATGTTGGATCTGGACATATATCAGAAGAATCTCGCCGGGCTCCTGCTGGTCTGCGGGACTCTGCTAGCCACAGGGAGCCCCAGCAAACAGGGGAAGCAGAAAGCCGGCCGCGAAAGCCCCCATCAGGGATCGCAACGAGCCTTTTACATCGTCTATGCCCTCGTCATGGCTTCAGACTGGCTCCAAGGGCCTTATCTCTATTCCCTCTACCGCGACGAACACAAGGTCTCTCCCGGGCTGATCCCCACGCTCTTCACCACCGGATTTCTTTCCGGGGCCGTGAGTGCCTACTTTATCGGCTCCGTCGCCGATCGATCAGGCCGACGCCTAGCTTGTCTCTCCTTCTGCGTCATTTACTCCCTCTCTTGCCTTCTCACAGTGGTACCCAGTGTACCTCTACTCTTTGCCGGTCGCGTCCTTGGTGGGATTGGCACGAGCCTGCTTTTCAGTGTTTTTGATACGTGGATGGTGACGGATTTTCACCAGCGAAAGCTGGCCAGCAAGGGACTTAGCCTGTCCAGGACATTTGGCACCATGAGCACCGTGAATAGCATCGTTGCTATTGCTAGCGGTATCTCTAGCGAGTGGCTGGTTGAGTGGGCGGGAACGAGGAAGGCACCTTTTGGGCTAAGTGTTGGGTTGCTTGGATTGGCGACGGTCTTCATTTACAGCCAATGGGTAGGTCATTGCCATTCAACGGAACAGGCATTGCCTCGAGGATCTCAAAGAATTTAGCTGAAGTGATTCTGTTCTCAGGATGAAAACTATGGCGACGCGACAACTCCCGATTCCGGGTCCAAACCAGCCGAAAACAGACTCCTCAAAGCCCTCACCAACAAACGCGTCCTCTCCCTCGGCCTCGCCTCAACCATGTTCGAAGGCTCAATGTACCTCTTCGTCTTCTTCTGGGCGCCCGCCCTAGAAGCCGCCCACGCCAACTCTCCCACCCCGCTCCCCTACGGCACCATCTTCGCAAGTTTCATGGCCTCCATGATGACCGCGTCCCTCCTCTTCACCAAACTCTCATCTTACACGACCCTCAGCCACGGCACCCTCCTCTCCGCCCTCCTCGCTGTCTCCACGGTGATCTTTTACACTCTCTCCTCGGCGCCAAGAACCGAGCAGACGGCGTTCTGGCTCTTCTGTGCCTTCGAAGCTTGCGTGGGAGTCTATTGGCCTGTTGTTGGGCTATTGAAAGGAAAGGTGGTTGATGATGCCGTGCGTGCGCAGGTGTATGGTGTGCTGAGAGTGCCGTTGAACGTGTTCGTTGTTGCGTCTTTGGCGCTGACTAGGGGAGGAGGGGATTATGCGAAAGTGTTTGGCGCATGTGCGGCGTTTCTTCTGGCTGGGGCCGGCGCGGTAGCACTGACAATCGCCGGTTCTTGAGGTTGAAGCCTAAGGTTCTTTGATATTTAAGATGGGGAGAGTAGGTTGATGGACTTGGGTGGACTGAGGTGTTGTAGAGAAACTTCTTTGTTTATAGTCATGACTGCAATATGAATGAACGGATACGCTTTTGGATATCTGGATAACTGGATGAAAGTTACCACATGGTGAACGCCGACTTCTCAGAGTATAAATCAAACCCAACCTTACCACCGGCCTCAGATCTCCCCAATGATGGGACCAAAAAGCTTCGGAAGCAACTCCGATGCATCACCACCGAAAGCAAAGTCCTCCTCGTCAAGATAGCGCAATCTGTCCTCCTCCTCAGCATCAAGATTCACATTAACATACACAGCGCCCTGCGCCCTCGCGTCATACAGAAACCCGGCCGCCGTGCTAACCGCCTCCGAAGTCCCGATCGATAGCACAACGTCCACGCCCTCATCAATCCAGTTCTGGATATCGTCCACATTCCGGTCATCCATAGACTCGCCGAACCATACGATGTCTGGGCGCTGCAGGGCCCTTTCGTTCTGACACTGCGGACATTTGGGGATGTCCTTGGCCGGGATATGAGGCGCGGGGTGGTCTGGGTCCAGAAGCGGCAGGGTCTTGGTCGGGTCGACGTCCTCGGAGGCAGGGGCGAGGATGGGCCACAGGGGATCGTCGGTGTAGTTGGTGGACCGCCACGTGCATGTGTCGTCGGAACATTTGAGGCCGAAGAGGCAACCGTGGATCTTTCTTAGCTTTTCTCTTGGGTAGTTGGCTTTCTCGAGAAGATCTAGGAGAATGTGTTAAGAAAGAAACAGTGGATAAAGATGTGTGTTTCTAAACCTGTTTACACATCCGACGAAATCATGATTGATTCGGGACGGAAAAGAAGAAAAAAATAAAAGGGGAAAAAAAAAATGAGTCCATGGGAAGAAAGAGAGGTAAGAAACTCACTGTCCACATTCTGAGAAACGCAAAACACATTCGAATACTTCTCCGCCAACGCCGCCAAAGCCAAATGTCCCCGGTTCGGAACGGCATTCATACACATGTGCCTGCGGTATGCGTAGAACAACCATACGAGGCCCGGGTCCCGCTGAAAGGCCATCGGCGTGGCTAGCGCCGTGGCCGAGTGGTTCCGCCAGAGGCCGCCGGCGCCGCGGAAGGTGGGGAGACCCGAGGATGCGGACAATCCGGCGCCGCATACGAGGAGGATGCGGGGGTTTTCGGTTAGGAGTCTGTGGAAGCGAGAGAGGTCGTTGTAGGGAGGCATTGTTGAGATCGGTGACGATGAGAAGTGAGTGATGATATTGTTGATGAGAGGAGACTGGATGAGAGCTGAATGTGAGGCTTAAAGTGGGGTAGAGTTTAGGAAACAACAAGTGAATAAGAGGGAAGTTGGGGCTTCCATCAGTTTATTTATGTTCAAGGAGAGTTTTTCCCTGCTCTTTTTTTCTGGTCTAAACAAAATAATTCGATAAATCTTTGGAGGACAGTCGTTCTTTCCCCGTGGGAATTTAAGGCAGGATTCGCTGCATCACGACCCGCAATTTGGTCGCCATCCACGAAGTAGATCCCAAGCCTGAATTTATCCCGCCTCTCCGTCATTCATGGGGAAGGCGCACGTCACTTAATAATCTCCAAGGTGACCAGTCCGCGGCTAATACATCGGGCGCTGGCAGGGAGCCTGATTGAGCGTTTCACAGAGTCTGTATACAGAGGAATGGATCTGCAGCTAACCGACGCCACGGATACGGAGCCGGGGGGAGGCGGGCAGGTACTCATACGTCGACAAATCATAGATATCGCGCGACGACCCGACGGGTTGCGGGTCGGCTTTTGACTCTGGGGATTACGAAGGGAACCGAGAGCTCATGTCGAAGAAGAATCGAAACAGGTCTGAGTGGGCTTCAGGACGCAGCAGGCACGTTGAAATCTCACCAAGACACACACACACTCACCCCCCCACACCTGGAAGTTTTAAAGGTGATGCCATTTTTTGCCCCAGAAAATGTACAGTAAAATATAACTGGGGACATCTTATCTCGCTCTCTAAAGGGGGAATAAAACAAAGAAACCGCTCAATCATCAAAAAAATCCCGTGATGGCCCCAATGCTACTTCATTCCAGAAAACTATGATAACAACATGGTATGCGTCGGAGGGGCCGTGTAATATGACTGATCAGAGATTCCGAGTCTCTCTTTTCGCAATTTCAATATTCAAACCGTTTAGAAGAGGTTGGCGAAGATGGCAAGACCAGAGAGGACGGCACCGGCGACGGTGACGCTCTGGACGAGGGAAGCACCGGAGTCCTGGGAACCAGTCTCCTGAGCACCCGCGGAGCTGCCAGTGCCGGAAGGCGAAGAAGAACCGCCGGTGGAAGAGGCGGTGGGCTTGGCGGAAGCGGTGCTGTTGTCGGAGCCAGAGGCAGAGGCGGAGGCGGAGGCAGAAGCAGAAGCAGAAGCGGAGGTAGACTTGGACTTGTTGTCATCACCACCATCGACCTGCTTGTCCTGGAGACCCTCACCCTCAGTGTCGACGACGATGCTCTCCCAGGTGCCGGAGCGGTCGCTGTAGATGTAGGACTTGGCAGCCTTCTTGCCACCCATGTAGTCGGCAACTTCAATACGCTTGTAGTAGGCGTGCGAGGGACCGTTGTCGAAGTTGGCGAGACCACCAGCCCACTGGACGGTGCCCTCGGGGGCGTCGGACCTTCCAGCGACCCAGGAACCGAGCTTAACCTGCATGGGGGTCTGGGGATAGGTCTTTCCACCCTTGGCGTCGGCGTAGGTGAGGACACGAACGGGAGCGCCGTCGATGGACCAGGTCAGGGACTCCTGAGTCCACTCGATCGTGTAGGTGTGGAAGGTCGAGGTCGAGGCGGAAACCGAGTGCTTGCCACCACGATCATAGGTGGAGGTATCACCCTTGGAGAAGTAGTTGGTCTGGACCTCGTCGGGGGAGCCACCGAGCCATTCCTATAGCAGAATTTCCTGTTAGAATCCATAGCCCAACCACCGCGCTCAAGGGGAGATTGCTTGACGAGCAGCCATCTTCTACTTACCCAGTCGATCTCATCAAGGGTGTCGGACTGAAGGACAATGCTGGTGATGATACCAGCACCAGGGGCGGCAACCAGATCGACCTCGAGCTTGCCGAAGAAGATGTAGCCGGGGCTGCTGATGGTGGGGGCCTGCTTCTCGTTGGCGATGCTGAAGACGGCACCCTTCTCCTTGTCGTAGGTGAGGGTGGTGCCGTCGGCGAGGTGGAAGAAGCTGCTCTTGCCCTTGGTGAAATCAACGGTGAAGTCTCCACCGATGGCAGGGTCGGCAGGGCAGTCTGTTGGTGCGAAACATCATGTCAGTCATTACCATCCATCCATGCCTTGCTTGCCTCCACGGATCAACACGGATACCTACCCTTCTTGGTCGGGTCGCACAGGGTGAAGGTTTGGGCGGAGACCATAGAAGCGCCGAGGAGGGCGAGGAGAGCGCCGGAAATAGCAGAGGATCGCATTTTTGTTGATATGCAAGAAAGCGTTCTTTTGGAGGATCGGGTAAAGGTTTCTGAAAGACTAGAAGAGTCCTTTTTCGTTTCTATTTGGATTCTGTTTTTAAAAAGGATTGTGGTCGTCAGGGAACGATATCCAAGACAGCTTGTGGCGAGGCAAGACAGCCGAAGCTAGCAAATATGAAAAACAAAAGGGGGGATATTAACGAGAGACTGAAAATAATGCTGGAATAAACAAGTTGAATCCACAAGAGGACTTGAGCGTCTCCTTAGGTCTATTAAACGAATGTCTGGAGGTGGGATAAAAGAGAAGAGGAGAAGGGGGAGGAAGCAAGGGCTCCAAAGGCTCCATCAAGGGGGTGAAGGGCTCCATTATGAGGCGAGGGTTCCCCGTTTTCCCTCTTGGCGTTGAACGGACGCATTTGCTTGTTCGGTAACACTCATACGCCGCCTCGCAAGAAGAGTGGATATTCCCGGGTCTTGGAGGGCAAGGGGGCTGGCGCGTAACGGCTCGAAGGAAGAAGTATCTCTCACCATCCTGGCTGGTGTTTCCCGGTCCCCAGATCGCACGAAGTTGCTTGCAATTTACCACTTCGTATGGTGTTGACTGCGAGATGAAGGATCCGAAAAAGAACGAAAGGGAACGGCGCCAAGCCCAGCACGCCTCGAGCCTGGCCAATGGGCTCCTCAGTAAAGACCCGGTCCCTGGCGTTGCCTCCAGAGTCATCTCGCATGGTTGGTCGCATGGGGTTGGACCAGAGACCTTAGTGGGTAACAGAAGTTCTATTGGCCCGATGCCAGGCACATGCCAGGGGCGCAGGTAATCGTCCTAACCCAAGTTGGATATTAGTGGGGACTGGGAGATGGGAGAAACGGGTTAGGTCAGGGGTTGTGGTCATGTACAAAGTACGAAGTACCATGCCCCGAGCACTCGAGGTCCTTTGTCCGTCGATGCGGCGATGCAGTGATGCAGTGATGCAGCATTATTATTATTCTTCTTAGCATGAAGGAGGCCAGCCATGAAATGACCCTTCTATGCAGGAAGCAGGCGCAGCACAATATACAGGGACTCAAACTTCGTTTGTTTCGCGAGGCATTTGGGCGCCAAGTCTTGGGATTCTGGGCGGTAATATCACTCCAATTGGAACATGCTCGCGTAATAATAAACCCGTACGAGGGGCCGGGGTACGGTCCCGAGTACTGATTCACTCGTTCTTTTGTCCGAAATCAATCAATCGATCATTGATGCGAGTACCGGATCCGACTAAAAACCGGGAATTGGAGGAAGGTCTTGGAACGGATTGGGAATGAAGGAATCGTCCGACAATAAACTACTTGTACTCCGTACTTCGCACATACACAGGTACGAAGCGAAGTATTAGTCACGATGTACAGTTTGAAGTAAGACGACGCACAAGGCTCACCGGCATCGAAACTAGTGATGCGTCTTGATGGGTCTAATATTTCGCAGAAGAAAATACGAAACATGAGGGGGAATGAAGTAAAAGAAAGCCCAGAAAGTACGAAGAAGAAGAAAAATGAAACTAAAATCAACAAAAAAGAGAGGGTTCCTCTTTAAAGCCGGAAAAAAAACTTCTTAAGCTACATGGCCCCCTGTCCTACCTTGCTTGCTCTCTGATCTCATCCGATCTGTATCCCTGACCTTGTCCTTCGTATTGATTCTGGCAGGGCTGGGTTCTGCGGAACGAAATATTGGATTATCCGGCAAGATGCGCCGATGCGGTCATGCAATTTCAGACGCAAAGTGCGAAGCAACAATGGGCCCAGAGGAACCTGCCGCTTTGGGACACTCTCCCCGTCTCCCCAGACACGCCATCGCCATCGCGACCTGTTTCCAGTTAGAGCGAGTCTCCTCACGAACTGAGGCAGGTGCCGTGTTTCCCGCCCGTGCCTGGGTTCCGAAAAGCCTGCCCTAAAGCCTTAAGGGTTGTTCAAGCTGAGCGGCTAAGGAGGATAGGGCACGGATTAGTGTGTAAGACGATGGTTTACTCCCCCCATAGTGTAGCCATTGTGGTGTACAAATTCGAGTTTTTCAATGAGACTTTTCTCTCCCATGTCGGCAGGCTCGACTTCCCCCCCTTTTTGGGTCACAATTTCACCCCTGGTTTCGAAGGTCAAGTGCGAAAGTAGTAACAATGCGTGGAAAACGAGAAGACACGTGCATGGGGAGATTAGGTTGACTAATAGAAACATTGACGGCACGCTTCAGTGAGATTTGTCTGACCGTGCCATTGTTGTACATGTAGCACAGAGAGTACGGAAAGTGCCTTTGCGGCTTTGTCCAACCCAGATTTGACAATTTGATGGGCAGTCCACAATCGACAAATTGATTGATCCATCGTCCCTTGCCGCACCCCCTCCTTGCTGGTATGAATTACATGGTATTGACTGCTAAACTTGAGCACAACCGCAGGGCTGCCAAGTATGAGATAAGTACATTCATTGTGCTTCATACTCGGTCTCGAGGCAGGGACAGCGACGGAGAACGGATACTGTCATTTCAACAAGTGCAATTGATGTGTCATGTGCATAGGGAGGGACTTTTCAGAAGCGTAGGAGTAGGAGGAGAGTGATCGAAGGACGCCAATCTGCTTTCCTTCCGCAAGTAATCTCCGGCGCAGCATCAGGATACAGAAGCCAACATAAACCTCAATGTTCTCAGACATGCGTCAATAGTCGCTTGATCACTAGAGCGACCAGAGAAATAGACTCTCTCTCTCTCTCTAACTCACCATATTCAAAGTTTTGAATCGTTGAGTAACATCGTTCTCGACCTAACGAAGTACGTCTCACCACAGTCCCTGCCTACGAAGGACGCGAGGTGGAGAAGCGAGAGTGGACCAAGTTAGAACAAAATGATGCTGGAGAGATGGAGACCCTAACTACCCTTCACTGCCACCTCGCAGTTCGCACTGGATCAGACACCGAGGCCTGTGTTACCATCGCACAAACAAATCTCCCCACGCACTCTGATGTTAGTATTTGGCAGGTACCACAAACCCATGGACGTGCAGAATACAGCAAAGCTCACCTCAATAACTTCACAAAGATCCGTTGAAGGGACTTCGGCGCCTGGTCTCAACTGGCTTGCTGCCTGACCTGAGATGTTCCTTTTCCTCGCCAAGGAACAATTTCTCAGCCAACCCAGAATACCGAGGCAGACTATCCTCAAAGTGCTTACACGCCAAGCAAAAGAATTGGAGATCTTGCATTTGTCCCACCCTCGTGCCTCCAGACTAATACCAAGACCTAAGGAGAAAAGAGAGAGAAAAAAAAAGACAAGGAAAAGATATCCTGGCTCCAGTATTTCGCAATATCGCGAGTCTCACGCGATGTAACTCTTAGTTTTGGTCACCGCTACGAAGTACGAGCCCTGAAGTACGAAGTAAGAATACGAAGTCGGTCGCGAGTCACCATACACTCACGCTCCACGCTTCCTACCTGGTTGGCTCTTGGCATCTTGGCAGCTGCGTTTTTCAGGCCTCGCGACACTCACTCACAATCTTACGAAGTACTTGGCAGCATTGGACTTTATTAGGGCTGTACGAAGTACTTGCAGGCCCAAGCAATGCCGAGTCTTCAAACACAATCAGTGTCTTAGATCCATCATTCTGATTGCAAGGGCGGCCCTACCTAAATCTTCTCGCCTTCGAGGATGACCTTCGCTTCCTCTGTCTTCCACCAGCTCACTCCATCAGTCCCGGGGTACTCGTAACGATCCATGCTATCCGCCTTCATCTCGACGCTGTATCCGGGCTCCGTCGGGGTCTGATAGTAGCCATCTTTGATGACGGCCGGATGCAAGAAATGTTCGTGCAAATGGTCGACGAATTCGAGAACCGAGAGCTTCCCGCTTACCACCACATAGTCGATCGTGCTCAGATGCTGCGTGTATTCTGGGAGCCCGACACCCCCTGAGTGAGGCACCACGGGCACACCATATTTCTTCGCCATCAACAGGACGGCAAGAACCTCGTTGACGCCTCCAAGCCGGCAGGCGTCGATCTGGCAAACATCAATGGCGCCTGTTACTATGAGCTGCTTGAAGATGACCCTATTCTGGCACATCTCGCCTGTGGCGACGCCGATGCCATAGGGACGGAGCGCGTCTCTCACAGCTTTATGGCCAGCAATGTCATCTGGCGAGGTGGGTTCCTCGATAAACCATGGCTTGAAGTCAGCCAACTGCTTCATGTACTCGATGGCCTCCGGCACAGACCAGACCTGGTTGGCGTCGACCATCAACACATTTCCCTTGTCAAAGCCCAGTATCTCTCGCGTAATGGCTAGTCGCCTTCGGTCCTCCTCCACGCTGCCACCAACCTTCACCTTGAAGTACTTGTAGCCGTTTTCTAACGTCTCACGGAGCAAGGCCTTCATCTTCTCCTCGTCGTATCCAAGCCAGCCGGCGCTCGTCGTGTAGGCCGGCACGGCACGGTTATTCAGAGCATCCTCCAACCTCTGCGCCTTGCCCGCCTCGGACTCTCGTAGGAGGTCGATGGCCTCTTCGGGAGTGATTGCATCGGTAATGTACCGAAAATCGATGCAGCGTACGAATTCCTCGGGGGTCATGTCCGCCACGATCCGCCATACAGGCTTCTCCAAGACCTTGGCCCAGAGGTCCCAGACGGCGTTGACGACGGCACCAAGGGCGAGATGGATAACGCCCTTTTCTGGGCCAATCCATCGAAGCTGGCTGTCGTTGACGAGATGGCGCCATGTCTTGCCCCAGTCGGCAACTAGCGAAGACAGTGTTCTCCCCTTGATCCTGTCTGCAACATGGTCGATGGCGCGGCAAACAATATCATTACCACGACCAATGGTGAAAGTCTAGGAGACAAAGGGGGAAAAAAAAGTTAGTCAGATACTCGGATACCGATTCTCTCTCATGATAGCATTTTATGAACTGCCGTGGAAAGACTCATGCCGTCTGAAGGAGAGAGATATTAGGGATTATGACAACCATACCATTCCATGACCGCGGTATTCAGAATCCGTTTCCAGAATGCAGTATGCAGCTGAATAATCTCCAGCTGCGTTCATGGCATCCGATCCGGTCTTGTCCAGCGAGGTTGGGAATCGGACATCCCGAGTTGTCCATCCCGTCAATGTAATCTCGTTCGCCGGGGCTGCCATTGTGTTGTATTATGTTTCGTCGGGTTAATCGAGACGAAGGATGGCCGCAGGTTGTTTTGCACTGCAGATCTCCGCAGCCCAGGAAAATCAAATCCTTATTCGGTTGGAGATCGCAAGAGTCCTTCTCTCGTTCTCCGGCTGCGTCGCAGGTTAGCCATTTGCACGGAAGGCAGAATCATGGGGATGGCTTGGTGGCGGGGAGCGGCTCTTCGAACCAGGCACAGCGGCATGCACCTACCCCTCTCCCCTCTCTTCTCCGAGCCGTGTTAATAGATTCGTGATTCATCAAAAGTGGTCATTTGTAAGATAATTGCAAGGGGTGACAATTATCCCAATAGACCAAAAGCTCCGCCAGTTCCAGCACCACATGCCTGGAACTGCCCCTTACATCTACTTAAGAATCCTCTCACTTATGGCGCGACCAGCCACTTCTAGGTATTCTATTACATTATAATACTTAGTTTAATTATATATTTCCTATTAAGATAAAGTTTTTCAATAGATATATATTATATATATTAAATTTAATAATTTTAATAAAAAATTAAAAAAAAGTTTTATTTTTTTTATAATTGTTATAAAGACTTAAATAAAGAAAAAAAAAAGCTTTAGATAATTTTAAAAAGCTTAAGTAAGAAGATAACTAGGGAGCACCGCATGGTGCAGCTGGGCGTGTACCCGGCGGTCAGTGAGCTGCGCTTCAACTTGCCGGGGGCTGGGGTGGGGGCAAACATTACAGCTGGGGAGGGAGGGATATGTGACAAATAATAGAACGGTTTTATGAGATAGGATATCTGTCCGGGACAGATATCAGCATCGCTGGAGTTCAAGCATCACTCCCCCCTGTGATTTAGCGGGCAAGGAAGAAGAGGTGTAAAACTAGATCTTTATGAAGGGGGAAGATATGTCTGGTTGTCAATCGAATCTATGAGTCCAGTCGGACAGGAGCGGGACACCATTTTCGTCATAGCAAGTCAAATTTATTGGATGTAACTATCTACATTACGATGAAGGATGATTATCAAGCAAGGCCGTGCTCCTTTTCATGGCCCATTATACCCAAAGGAATCAAATCCCCTCCTCCTCCTCCTCCTCGTCATCGTAATGTTCCCAGTCATAATAAGGCGCCACACAATAGGTCACACCCACTTCCAGTTTCGACGAGCACTCCTCCAACTCAGGCCCAAGCGACGGATTAACCTGCAACAAGAGGTCGGCAGTGATGGCATGCTCCATACACAC
Source organism: Scedosporium apiospermum (assembly GCF_000732125.1). Taxonomy (NCBI): domain Eukaryota; kingdom Fungi; phylum Ascomycota; class Sordariomycetes; order Microascales; family Microascaceae; genus Scedosporium; species Scedosporium apiospermum. The sequence continues at coordinate 1,084,175 of NW_015971799.1, forward strand.
AGCGACACATGTGTCTTCGGCCGACGCAACATGCCAGGCGCCGCAGTACGGCGTAGTACCCTCTGCAATGTCCGCATCCTCCGGAGGAGGGACAATGACACCCGAATATCCATCTTGAACAGGAGGTCTTGTAGTATCCTTGCCACCCGGGATCTCAAGCTCGTGATCCCCAAGCAGCGGGCCAAGACAGAGTACAGTGCCGTAAGAGAGGCTGATATTCTGCAGCAGGGCGCATTCGAATCCGACCCACGGGTTGTATCGCGCGACGTCGCCAGGCTGCAGTGAGAGCGACGAGTTGCGCTCGATGCTGGCGCATGTGTCGTGGTCCTGGAGCATGTAGGTCGTGCCGCAGCTGGGAGGCATACAGAGCTTAGTACCGGCGGGGATCGACTCACCAGCGGCGCAAGAGATGATACGGGCCTGATTGGCCATGAACAGTGCGGAAGAAGACGTCGTGTGTGCCCAGGCAATCTCTTCGCAGGATTCACCGTCCCGGCTCGTTGTATACCATTCCTCCGAGAGACAAAAGGTCGAGTCGCGGTCGCTTTCCGGGAGGTCGAGGTCAGGCAGCAGAACCTCCGTGTCGCCGGACATATCACAGTTCAAGTAGATATACTCGAGCTGACTCTTCCAGAAGTCGTCGTATGACGAGTAAGGGGTTCGCTGCATCATGGCCAGTCGTTCGACGTGACAGAAGGAGCAGAGCTCCGCACGCGGCATCTTCTCGATAGAATTCACAGGAGTAAAGTCGTCAATCACGTCGTTGCAGATTCGCTTCGTGGTCTTGTCCACCAGGCACGTTTCGTTCCATCCGGCGTACGCGCGCGCTCCGTGGAGGACGGGCGGACCGTCACCGGTGGCGTCGGCGCCGCAAACTCGCTGCACGGTAGATACCCAGTTGGACAGGCTTTCGCCGCAGCTGGGCTGGCAGACGAGGTCGGTCAGTGTTGCGTTCTCGAGGGGTCCTCGGTAGCGGAGGCTCTGGAAATCGTCCACCTCCTCATGACACTTGACCAACGCCGTCAGCGCCATCTTGCAGACATCATTAGCGGGGAAGAACTCCGCATCTTCTGGCTCATAGATGCGGAAGCCAGGGAAGTCGCGCGGTCCGGTCGTCTCTCTAGCCCCGCGAAGCCACGCGAGCACCGACGACAGATCTCCGTTCTTATTGTCGGCTGCCATGGTGGGCTCATCGTTGTGAGGCGAGATGAGCTCGACAATGCCCTTCGTGCAGAGGTTGTAGAGCCACACATCATAGCTTTGCTCAACCTCAAAGGCCCGTTTCTGGCAGTCCATAGTGTCCAAGCAGGACTGGCCGTAGTTGTTGAACCAGGAGTACACGCCTGCACTAAGCATGTACACCGTCTCCGAGTCGACAATGCGCGCGCCCCAGGCCATTCTACAGGCTTGGTCGCCAGCCTTGCAGTGGTCGAAGGATGGGTCTTCTGGGAAGAGGCCTGGGCGGTAGGGCGCTAGGGTGGTGTCGCTTCCCATAGGCTGAAAGTAGGGCGTCTCCGTCTGGATGGTAGATATGAGAATGTTCCTAGCGCCAGCGAGCTGGTACTGATACATGGTGGCGTGCTCGGAGGAGGTGCCCCAGAGGTAAGCGAGGCGGCTTTCGATTAGCATACCACGTCCGGCGTAGACGTTGACCTGTTTCCTATCGGAGGTATCCAAGTCGTGGTCGGCGACCCAGGCCCAGACGTTCTCAAGGTAGGCTGTCGAGCTCTTGGTCAGATGAACCATGAGAGACGCTGCCTTACATTGAGGCTTGATAGCTCCTCCAGCTTGCTTTGGACAGTTGGATGCCCGGAGATTCGAACCAATTGCACCGCCGACGCGGATATGCGAGTCCCACATAGCTACAGAGCCCTGCGTCGCTTCTTGCGCATTCCACTGAACAACGACGGCACCAGCTGTTGGTCCGGACACGGTGAAGAGCATATCCTGAATTTCAATGATGCCAACGTCTCCCGGATCAGCTACGCGGACTACGGGACGCGGCGCATTTTCATTCTCAAACCTGACACCCGTGCCCATGATCTGAGACCAGGCCTGGCCAATGATGCGGGAACCGATAGGCACCCGGAGCGTATCGGTAACCTTATAGACACCATGCGGAAAGTGTACAATGCTGGAAGTGTTGGCGGCACCGGCCAAGATGGAGTTGAGCACCGCCGTATCGTCGGTTACGCCATCACCCTTGGCGCCCAGGGCCTTGACGTTCATAATGTTGCTCAGCGGCTCGTCGTAGTACTTGGGTCTTCGACGTGCATACAAGTTAGGCTCCTGGTTGTCATAAGCCTCGCCCGTCAAGGATTCGACCCTCTGCATGGCAGGAACCTCGCTACCAGCTTGAAAGGTAGACCCGGAGTCTCCCCGCACTATTCGGCCGTATCCCCAGCCCGGGATGGTCTTGCTATTACTGCCAGCGAGTAGAGTCTCACCGGTCCGCACGTCCAAGACACCTATCCTGACGTTGTAAAGGGCTATATTCTGCAGAAGGAAGCTCGTAGAGTCCTCGCTGCGTAGACTCGACTCAACCGCAATATCCGTGTTGGCAATGATCGAGTCTACCAATGCGAGAGAGCCTACCGTCTGCGCGTTGGGATCCCACTGGAATGAATAGTTAGCCAATCTGCCCTCATGTGCCGATAGCATATGCCAAATGCTGAACATGTGCCGGCCGGCCGGAGTGATGGAAGAAACAAAGAAACAACCCACCCCAACAATGCTGAGACCTTTGCCGCAGCCTTCGATGATGAAGTCATGCATGGCCCACGCCCAGTCCCAATGAACCTGAACTGCCGTGGAACAGTAGACGAACACGAGGTGATCCGTTGTGAATTGTTGATTGCCGAAATAGGCACTAATGAGCTTGTCAGTTAAAGGGAATCCAGAACGAGGAGTATCAAAGTGTCCAAGAGACAGACTAACCCAAAGTTGCCTCCGACAAAGGTCAGATCGGCCATGAAGCCACCAGAGCCATTCTCCATGTATATTCCCTATCAAATCAACGAGTCAGCCAAAAGCGTCTCGGTTGCCTTTTTTCCTTTCCTTTTTTTTTCCCCCAGAGGAAGAGAATAGAGTGTACCTGTTGAGTGTTGTCTGGAATGTCAGAGTTGAACTGCATATAAAACTCAATGTTCTCAAGCGAAGTTGCCTGCGACACCTGCCAATGGATCCCGCAAATGTATGCGCGCGGATCCGTCAACCTGATGTCAATCTTGAAGTTGCGGATGCTGCGGAGGAAATTGGCTGTGTTGAGGTACCATCCCTCGTTCTCAGACACATACGGCGAGCTGGTGATCACACCTAGGCCTACAAAGCTCGAAGCCGCGAGGATGGTCGGGACGTTGTTGGGCTAGAAGCAGTACGTGTAAGCCACAAGATCGCGCCCTGCATGAAACATCCAAAGAGGCAAATCACTTACATCGCCTAGGAACTGTGTGTTGTAGTATTGGATGATGGACGAGCTAACCAAGTACGTCCCCGAGGGAAAGTAGACGACGGCCGGGACAACGGTGCTGGTACCGCAATCGGGCCCGCACCTTTGCCCGTCGGAAATGGCAAGGTTAATGGCAGCTGTATCGTCTGTTTTGCCGTCGCCCTTCGCCCCATAGTCCTTGACGTTGCGCCAGACCTGAGGTCTCATGTCAGTGGCTTCCTTGTTTTAACTTAAAAAAAGCGAGCAAAAATCCGATGGTCAAAGACACCAGGGATCCCACGTACCTTGTAGTCAGACGCCGGCGCAAACGGCGCCGAGCCGAGCTGTTCCTGCTGTGCCATCCACCATGTCTCTGACGATGCAGACATCGATACGAACTGGGACTGTATAGACATGGAGTCGGAGTGCAGCTGGGAGAAACCCTGGCCCACACCATAGCTCCCAAGCCGTCCGTAGGGTCTTTGCTTCAGAGGGGGGGCGTTTGTGTCATTGACCCTGCGGTGGCGGTATTTCGCGATGGTCTCGCGGGCTAGCTCTTCATGGTTGCCCTTGGGCACTTGAGGACTGGCTTCGGCCATGCGCGCAGCAGCCTCAGCCAGCTCGGGAGAGATGGAATACGGAGATGCGGCGTCATCCGTCTCGTCTTCGGTGCTTCTCCCAGCACGCGCGCGCCGGGTAGAGTTGCCGGTCATATTTGCATCGAGGTCTAGAGGTGAAGCGAGGATAGCGTTCGCGGCCAGCTCGCCCGAGTCGGCAAGCTCATAGTTGTTCATCACGGGGCGCGTGACGCGGGCCTTGTTGCGACGTCGAAGGACGTCGAGTGCTTGGAGTACAAGTTCATCTTGATTCTGCGTACTGTTGGATAGAGAGCGGGATTTCTCGACTTGCCGATGATGGAGATGGAGGTTCTGATGAGAACGGGATGCTGCTAAAGAATGTGTGAAGAAGAGGACAAGACAAAAGAAAAACAAGAATGAGCGCAACCCACCGCCGCCGCCGCCGCCGCCGCCGCCGCCGCCTAGCGTACGGCGAGACATGATCAGAACGACTGGAGACTCAGCCAAAGGGAGTCGTGATGAAGGAATGGATGTGAACACCACAGCTCAGAAGCGATGTGAGGGACGGAGGACGGGACTCCAAAAAGAAAATGACTTTAGGAGAGTGACGGACAGAAGTACTCATCCTCCCAGACTTGAGGATTAGGGGGGCAGAATAGATATTCCTACCTACCTCACGGACAACCCTGGTGGCAGAACCAGTCGGTTGAACAACTGCTGATGCCATCTCCACCCCACCCGCCCGCTTCAGCATGAAGTCCCTCGCGAGTCCGAATCGAGCAACTAGCCTAGGCTCGGCTCGGTGTTAGTTCGTACGAGCCGTTGAAACCCTTGTCCATCTGCAGTTGTACCTGCATAGCCAAGAGGCCAAGCTCTGCACGGTATTATTGATGCGTAGCCAAGCGGCTCGGCGCGCTCGCCCACTTCGCCGAACCCCCCACGATGATACTCCAGACTCCTATGGACCTACCCTTGAGAAATTGCGAGTCCGGCGATTTGTCTAGTGTTTTACTACTAATCTCCATCCCCGTGGATGACTACAGGACGGATTTTTGGTTCTTGGCCAGCTTGGTGCGGAGCTACTCTAATTACAAAGTCACATAATCGAGCGGATCGAGCCATGTTTCCAGGTCAAATGGTTGATGCTATTCCAACGAGCCATGGATATCATACAAGAGCCCCGTAAGCGATTATATGGAAGTCATTGGGCTCGTACGAAGTAGAGGCTTGGCTCCTTTGAGAGCACCCTCGTGTCACCTATTGTGACTAACCACACACCTACATGCTCAGCTAAACGAGATTTCAGGGGTTTGCAGGATTTTTAACACCATCGGTCAGTTTTATTAGGCGCATGTGCAGGTGGAAAAGTCCAGGTCATGGTCGGTCTGGTCTAGGATGAGTGGCCCGAGGCTCGGATACATGCGGGCATCTCGGCGGCTCATCCGGTGGATGTGGGCGGCTTGGTCTCCTTTCCTTTGGGCAGGGTGGCATGGGAGTTGGTCAACCTGTTGGACTTCATTAGTATACTCTTCTATCCCCTCCCATCGTTTCCGGTTTTGGGACTCAACCCAACCACTTACTCAAGGACACTCGTTTGATCCTGTTCCTGTTCCTGTTACTACATGTATTCGGCGTTGAGGGAGTTAGAAACACTCCTTCCATCAACACCAGATGGCCTCTCGTCACTCCTTTCCCCCAACCCGGCCCCCAAACCAGCAATCTAGCCTCTTTTTGCGTACCTCTCTTTTACGTCTTCTGTTTCTTCTCTTCTTTTACGTCACCTTTGCACAGGCTCAGGAATGCAGCAAGACCAAGCTTTGCGAAATAGGATGCTGCTCGGAATTTGGGTTTTGCGGTACTACAACTGAGCACTGCGGTAAAGGATGCCAGAGCACTTGCGACTACAAGCCCCCGGACACGGAGTGCAGCCGCACCAAGCTGTGTCCCATTGGCTGCTGTTCCAAAGACGGGTTCTGCGGTGAGAGCAGCGCCCATTGCGGCGATGGCTGCCAAAGCACCTGTGACTGGACGCCCCCCGAGACGAAGTGTGATGCCAACAAGCCCTGCGCGCAAGGATGCTGCTCAAAATTTGGGTTCTGCGGTTATGGAAAGGACTGTAAGTCACGAGAAGAAGATATCTTGAGATGTTGGGATCGATGAGACGACATACTAACAGGTGTGCCTTGACAGTTTGCCACAAAGACAACTGTGTCAACAACTGCGATCGTAAGGCAGACTGCGACTCCGGCAACCTCGGAAAAGACTATGTCAAGTTCGACAAGTGCCCCCTGAATGGTAAGTGTGGCGACAGTTTCTTCGTTTCTTCAGGGTCAAACCCAAACCGGCCGACCTAACGCAACTCCCTAGTCTGCTGTTCCAAGCATGGTTTTTGCGGTACTACTGAAGACTTCTGCGGCGGCAATAAACCCAAGAGACAAGTCTGTCCCGTTGACGACAGGCCCCTCTCCCGCGTCGTTGGGTACTATGAGGGGTGGGCTCCTGGCCGGCCGTGTCACTCTTTCTACCCCGAGCAGATTCCCAGGGGTGTTTACACGCACCTCAACTTTGCCTTTGCTACCATTGATCCCAACACATTGGAGATCCAGCCCGCGGCAATGTCCGATATTGAACTATACAAACGCCTCAACACCCTCAAGCTGTCTGATCCCAACCTCCGTACCTACATCGCCGTGGGCGGATGGACGTTCAACGACCCGGGTCCGACGCGGACTACCTTTAGCGATATCGCTCGAACCACGGAGAACATGGACAAATTTATCAACTCAGTCATCAAGTTCTTGCAAAAGTATGACTTTGACGGCATTGACCTCGACTGGGAATATCCCGTGGCCGACGACCGCGGTGGCCGTGGCGGGGACTACCAGAACTTTGTCACCTTGTCCAAACGCTTGAAGCAGGCGCTCAAAACGACGTCCAGGACTGGATACTCTATTACGGTCCCGGCATCTTTTTGGTATCTTCAGCACTTTGATATCAAAGGGCTGGAGCCGCATGTGGACTTCTTCAACATGTAAGTGGGAAAAATCTCATTCTTCCTCACTCGCCCGTCGGTCTTTTTTTTTTTTTTTTTTTTTTTTTTTTTTTTTTAGAAGTTGCAGATACTTCTTCTGTCTCATCAAGATGCTGACCATTTGCTTCTTAAAGTATGAGCTACGATTTGCACGGCACTTGGGACATGTCCAACCAGTGGACGGGCCCCTATCTCAACGCTCACACCAACCTCACAGAGCTGAAAGACTCAATGGACCTCTTCTGGCGCAATGACATTTCGCCTTCCAAGATTGTCTTTGGCACTGGTTTCTACGGCCGCGCTTTCACTGTAGCGAATCCCTCATGCATGAGCCCCGGTTGCACGTATGCCTCTGGTGCCGCTAGCCAGCCGTGCAGTCGGGAGATCAGTGTCGTCCTTAATAATGAGATTATGGATATCATTGAGGAGACCGGTGCTAAACCTATCCTCCACAAGAAAGAAGCAGTCAAGACTCTCTCGTGGGGCAACAATTGGGTCGCTTACGATGATGAAGAAACCCTCCAGATGCGTGCCGACTTTGTGCGGGAGCAATGCCTTAGTGGCATCATGGTCTGGGCCGTCTCTCATGATACGCCCGATGGACGCTTCTCCAATGCTGTCAAGAAGGCCGCTAAGCGCGTGGAGGCGCTTGGGTCGTCAATAGACGGGTACGACGAGCACGTAACCATCAACCACCAGTGCAAATGGTCTAATTGCTTGGAAGGATGCCCTAGCGGCTGGCACCATGTCCGACGCAGCGACGGCGGCGCCCGCGGCAACGAGGTCATGGCCAATGCCCAGGGCTGCGAGGGCTACGGCACCAGATGGCTCTGCTGCCCACCCGGAGCATCCGGATACGATGGTCCCCAGTGCGGCTGGTGGGGACATAACAACGGTAACTGTAACCACCTGGACACGGGCGACAGTCCCATTTTCGAGATCGGGTCCAACAACCAGCACTGCAAGAAGAAGAATTCATATCAAATCGCCGGCTGCACGTGGTCCTCCACGGCAGTCAAGGCGCATGCGGCCTGCAGCTGGTCTTTTGACTTTCCCAACTGCGGTGATGGCTCGTGTGAAAGCTTCGAGTCGGAGTTCTTCACCTCGTCTTCAGGGAGCCAGGGAGCCTTTTGCCGCGACGACTCAAGACGTAAGTACTGCTGCTCTGACAAGCAAAAGGATCTCCACTGGGAAAACTGCGAATGGGTCGATCACGCCGGTCTCGTCCCAAGCAACATGCGCTTCGGAACCTGCATTGGAGGATGTCCCTCCGGCAAGACGCCCCTGGCTCTCGATCACAACGGTGGGACGTGCAGATGGGGCGCGCGTGCTCGTTGCTGCGACGTGGGCTACAAGACCATCCAAAAGCGATACAATGACAAAGACGAGGAGTTTGACTATTATCTCAACTACTTTATTGAGAATGGCGCTGAATGCACACCGAAAAGCTCCCAAGGCGAGACGCTGTGGAGGGCTCAGGAGTACCTCGAGGCGAAGATCAAGGAAATCGTCTATGGTACGGCGGCCCAATCTACCACGGATGTATGGAAGCAGCGCATCGGGCTCAAGTACGAGCACCTCAGCATCGGAGACGTCCGCTACTTCGCCCAGTCGAACTCTGCCGCCTTGCGTCTCGGGTCTTCGAGGTTCCCCAGGAGGCTCATCTGCGGCTTGACGACCTTCAACAACATTGTCGGCGGCAAAGACGACTTGCAGTGCGCGTGCCAAGGGGCGCATTGCTGTATCTCCAAGCGTTGCAAGCGAGATAGCGATGCCTTGAAGCGTCGAGCCGACGAGAGCGAGGAGGACAAGGACCTTGATAACAACCTTCCACATGTAGGCTTCGACCATGAGCGCCGGCAGATATCTAATACTTCGACTTCTCTGCAATTGGAGTCATTTGACGATGACGATAGATTTACTATCTTTTCTGGCCCGCGGGCATTCAAGATCGAAGTAGATGATCCAGACAGGGTATTCTGGGCATTCGTCATTTTTTCCTTGGGGGTAAGTGTATTTACTTCAATCGTTGCTTTGCTCCCTGTTTACTAACTAGTTGGGACAGTACTATAATATTGGCCGCATCCCCATCAGTAACCCACTCTGGCAGAGAGCTTTCGGCTACAGCTCTCAGGGCTGTTGGGACTACGACGTCGATAGCTTGACCGGGGTCACCCAAACGAACCATGGGACATGGAGCCTCGTGGTGGAACACATCATCGAGCTGCAAACCATTGCTCAGTTCATCAGGTCCACCATTACTGGCGAGATGCGCAGCGGTGCGCGTTTTGAAGATTTCGTCGACGGTCGTATCTGGAGAGATTTGGCTCATACCCCATACCCCCGGCCATCCCGCTGCTAAACGATCAAGCGAGGCCCATCGACCGCATGTTCAGCACCCTAGGGACCAGGCGGAACACGGTCCCCTTTGTGCTTGCTCCCGGGGACCTCAACTCCGCCAAACTGAACATGTGGCAAGGAAATGACCCAGTAGCATCATCAACACTGGAGGAGTTTCTCCGTCAGGGGACCGCGACGTCCTTCCAAGCCTTCATTAACAGTGTCCGACAGCCCGTCATTGTCCTTCAGTACCTGGCCGATGCCGGTGTTCGCACCCAAGCCCGCGAGGCGTACCGCTCTCTGCGGGCGGAGATGGCCCTGCTCTCCCAGGAGGCCCGGAACCAAGGCTACCGTAACCCGGATCTAGAACATATGTTGGACCGATGGTACCGCGATCACATAGACCTCATGATTCGTGAGACAAGGGCCTTTATGGAGAGATACCGCGCAATAGGACGTGCTGCCGTTCTAGGTTCCGGTGCTCGAAACGAGCAGGAGGTGCTGGAGGGCTTGCTTGCGCTCTGGGACGGTGCAGCGGACTTTGAGTTTGACTACGAGGGGTGGTTTGGCGATCACTGAGATCGAACGACTTGAGTAGACGCAAACAGTACTAGATAAATAACAGCACAAGACGGAGATTAAACATCAAGTTTTTCCAGGTGCGGTATGCCACGGTATAGAGCTGGAAGAGGGGATGAATAATACGATCCGTTGAGGGTTTCTATAAAGTAGTTGAGGTAGAATGTGAAGAGGCTTCTGGTGGAAAGTGAAGCGCCGTGAGATGATCTCTACGCCATCCAAGTGTCACAACATCACCATGAGGCCAAGCTGACTAACAAAATGGAGAGAATAACTCTTGTTAGTTTGGAGGAAGGTACGACTCAAAATGAGCTGATCGTTTGTTCCACACATGAAAACGTTTCCAACTAATACTTCGTATGACCCAAATAGCCACTGTTTTCCGATATCCTAGTCCCCTCTTTAAGGTGGCATTTTCGGGTCTTTACAGACACGAGGCAGTATTTTCCAGTCTTGGCCTACTTTTATAGTTCGATGAGTCATTTACGCGTGCTGACCCAGGGCCAATCTTCCAACAACTATTTCTATATTGATGCGACGCCGCAAGTCCATCCAGTCGCTGATTTGTTTTTCCCCTTTTCACAGCAGTCCAAGGCGGGTTGGCCCCAAACAGCAGCCATGTTCGCCCTCAGCCCACACCCTCCAGCTGTCTTAGATAGGTCTCTCTCAACCTTTGTGACACAAGTCCCACGAGACTTACGCCCAGGAAACCCAAAGCGTGAATTCTGGGAATCATGGTCTGGTGTCTTGGACCTCTACTATTTTTGCTGTACATCAGAAGAGTACCAGCATCATACGTGCTGGGGCTGGACTATCCTCCGCACCTCCTACGACGATGACGAGAAGTTCACTCAAGCTGTTGCTGCTATTCAAAGACTAGCCTTAGTTCGCCTTGAGGACGAATACTACGAGAGCAGGACAAGGGGGAAGCCGGATAACGATGATGTGAACGCTTTAATAGAGAAACTCGATCAAAGGCCAGACTACCCCCCATGCAAACGTACTCAACAGGCTTGGAGTGCGATGGTTAGGAATGCTCAAGATGCTCTGCCCGAAGGAGAGCCACTTACGTCCGACTGGGTTATCACGCACGAGCTGATGCGACGTTACCATCAGATCATCCTACAGGACCGCGAGGCCCTAGACGGAGCCGACGCATCTAAGGCTTGGGAGTACGCACACCCCCTCCTCGAGGATCGGGAGCATGGCGGCCGCGGCACGCTCTTCATTTACCTCGACAAAGAATCAATCAATCACCTTGCGCGAGCACCAAGCCAAGAAGAGCTGGCAAACATGGCCCCCATTGACCGGAGCAAGACTGCGTGGAAGTTCTGGGTCAAGGTCGTCTCGACTGATTGCGAGGTGACAGAGGATGGCGAAGATACGGACCAGATGTTAGAGCATCCCCTAGGAAGGAGGCGGATAAGGCTATATGACTTTTTCGAGACATTCCTAAATCTCTGTGAGAGGTCGTTGGATGAAATTACTATTGAGGGATGGGGTCGTGAGCGATGGGATCGTGAGCGATGGGATCGTGAGCGTTTTGTAGAGCATGGGGCGCAGGAATGGGAGTTATGTGAGAACCGCTATATGATTATTCGGAGGCTCACCTGGTTGCAGGAGCTGTATGGAGAGGTGGTTCAATGGTGTTGAGGTCGCTCTAGTTCCTGTTGTGAGCTAATGGGTGTCGAGAGAGAAGGGCACTAGGGCCTTGTTGTGACCTTAAAATAACTAGCGAGATAATATAGGAAAGAAAGATAAGTAAATGAGGATAGGAGAAGTGAGGGTAGGGGAAGAGCAAGTGAAGGGAGGATTGGGGGATAGGATAAGAGTAAGTGCTCTTCCATGCCTGAGTGTGGTCTACCTCGCTATCGCCTAGATCCCAATTATTTGTCAGGGACTGATCCACTTACGGCTGGACCAACTGACTAACAAAAGATGTCTCAAGTGTTGCGACTGCGCAACACCTGCCGTAAGTCCCCTTATATAGACTCTGCGTTAACTGGCCCTTCTATAACCTATTAGGAATCTTAGTTCTTGATTAGGGAAGAAGAAGTTTTCCTTCCTAGGAACTGGTTCCTAAATCTAACAGTGTTTGAGGAGAGGTTTGGTTGAACCTGGTTAGGAAACCAGCCAATCAGGGCTGTTTCCCCACAGTAGGTACCTAATTGATGGTTTACATATCTGATGGAGGATTTGCAAAGTTTACCTCAGGTACAAACACAAACGCACTGACTGATTTATCGATGAATTTACAATGTTAGACCCATGTTTTGTTCTTTTCGGCGCACTTCGAGTCCTCCGCTGCCTCATGGAGGTTCATCAAGCGCTTCCGAATCCGGTGAACCAAACCCGGAATGTTGTTCTACCCAAACCAGAAAGCAAGTTTGAGGCAGACGATGATCCTCGCCTCAGCACCGCAACAGACAGGCGGATGAGCATGGACATGCCTCAAACGAGGAATTGCGGCGCTCTTGTGGCTAGACGGATTTGAATTGGGTGAGAGCAGGGGATAAATTAGTATTTATTCAGCCTCTCGAGCCTCGTGCGTGTGTGTGCCAGTCCTCTTTCATCTGCTTGGTCGCATGGCATCAACCAACCCCTCTCGACCGCAACCACAGCGCAGAATATTCTTCCCCGCACCCAAACATCACCAACTTCTGGATGCCTACACACGCCCACGCATGCCCTCCATCCTCCCTCTGGACCTTCTTAATGCCAAGACCCATTTCTTAACAGCGCTCGGACACTGAGGGTCTTTTTCTTTTTGCAATTGAGCCAGGTCCAGCTCCTCAGGTTACTCGTTGACCTGAGACTCTGCCCTAAGTTTTGCCGTGCCCTCTCCCGCTCCCGCTTCCCGTTCATCGTGCCCGGCGAGAGAGTTGAGAGCACCCCTCAATGCCTCGCTGCGGGTCACTGTCCAAACCAAGAGATGCACCTCTGAGCATGAGTCTATGTAATGGATGCTTGGCTACGATCCCGAAGCATAACCTCCGAAAACTGAAATTGATCCTCCTACTTCGTGCGCCACAAGTCGATTTCGGGGAATACGGTAGATGGCAAATCCTGGATCATATAATCTATGTCTAACCTCAAGTACGGTCGCTGCAATGTTGTCTCTATGCCGACAAGCATCCACTGTCTGCCGATGCAGTGACCCACCCAACTCTGGCTCTTGTTAGTGTGTGCCGCAAACCAAACTTTGGCTGGCTTCTGCATCCCAGCTGGCCCTTACCATGAGTGCACAGTTCCTCGCTCAAGAGTTGCTTACCTGCAACACGGCTCTCCTCGCCATTCCTGCAACACTGATGTACGGGTTGTGCGGGCTGCGCTGTCACTGGGCGGATCCTACCACCGGTGTGTCCTGAACATGGACAAGGGTTGATTAGAGCCGTGCAGCCTCTTCCCCAGATCTTCATGACCGCAAACGTGTTTCTGCCCTCCTTCAGGTTTTTTTTTCCTTTTTCTTTTGGTTCCTCCTTTTTTTGGCGTACCTGAGTGAAGCAGTCTAGTCCTCTTTAAATCGAGCCATGCATCCCAATCCAGAAGCCTTGAGAAGTCCCCCGTCTCCATCATCCTTAAGCAATCCTGTCCCCGCCTTTGCGTCTCTCCCTCTCTCCCAAGCTCTCCCCGCCATCTGGCGATCTTCAGATTCTTAGTATCTTATTTTCTCTTTTTTTGCCACAAAACCCCAATCAATTTGGATATTGGGGCGTATATTATCATTGGTCCTGTCTTGGGAACTGTCCACTATCACCTTTCTCTAAGTGGTCACTCGTTCCTCTTATGGCAGCCAACAACACACCTCTTCCACCTCGCCTAAATATCCGCTTTACAACATAAACAATGAGCCGGTCGAGCACAACGCCATTGGCCTTCCCTCCATATAGTGCCAACAAGGCCCAGCAAGGCAGCCCTCGACCGAGAAAGAAACTCCAGAAGACGGTTGGCCTTCCTGCCGTTTTCCCCCAGTCCCAAAGCAGGCGTCCCACTTCAGTGTCAGTCACACTTGTTACAAATGGCAAAAAAGGTGCCGCCGCTGGCCCTCGGGCCAAATCGACTTCCCGCCAGGTTCCTGGTGACAGGAAACCTGTGGTGCGAGCCCTGCCAGATTTGAGCGACGCCAAGTGGCTTGAATACGTTCGGTCTCACCACTCTAAGGAATCTCTCAAGCTCCCTCGCTCCATGGTTAGGGACCGCTCGTATCTTGCCATCCCGAAATCTCCCCACCGCCCAGTTGTTCGGCCTAGCTCCAAAATGTCGTCGATCAGGCGACGTGCAAAGACTCCCGTCTTTTCCATCGGGCAGCTGGAGGGCATGCCTTTGAGGCGATACGGGTCGCCCACCCATGTACCTGCCACGACTGAACTCATCGCTCAGCAGTACATGGACCTCATTGATTACGACGCCGAGTCCATCTACAGCGATTCTCACTCGGAACCTCCGCCTTCGCGTCAGGGATACATAGATGAGGAGTACGAACCAAGGCGCCAACGCAGTTCGGATGAACTCTCCTCTGCTAAGCTCTTCTCTCCTACCTCTTCTTCGGCAAACCACAATGCCGAGCTCACAACATCGCCCACATCCGACGACGGTACCCTGGTGTCTTTCGAGGAGGAAACAGTATACTTCAAACCTGTTTCGTTCTCGCCCGAGCCGTCGTCCCCGGCCCACATGCACAGCTCAAGCTTCAGCTCGAGCTACGGCAATCCGTTTGCGAGCCCCGACAACCTTAGCCTTCAAATATGCCTCGATCTGTTGACCCGAGAGCTCTCGTCTGCCATGTCAGAGAGACGTCAGCGGCCGAGTAACGAAAGCTCTGCTCTCCAGATATGGGTTATGATCGAGGCCTTTGAAAGGCTACGAGATCAGGTCGCCGAGATGAGGCTCGGCATCGGCCAGGTCAGCGGTGTCGAGACCATGTTTGAGACGTGGCTTCGAGCTCTCTATGCTATTCACGACTCGCTTACTGCTGAGGTCGCCCGTCACGAAGTGGATGAGAATGATTACGAAGGCTTGCAAGAAGCACTCGATTAAACGTCTCTCTCCATCGGTATGGAACAGGAATGATTAAAAAAGAAGCAAAGATGATGAATGATTTTTCTTACGTATGATCGAAGTTAGCTGCATGATTCTAGGTTTGCATTTGGTCTTTTGAGAGGATCATGGATGGTTTACGAAAATGTATTCTCTGGTAAAGTTAACGGGCCCTTCTCGAGGTAGGGTTTTGGTTTTTGGCCGGTCACGATCGTCATTGATGTATTTAATAGTTTCTTGCATGTTTTTTGGTTAGAGATCATGAATTGATACCCGCAACACCTCTGCCCCCCTTCGTATACCCGCATATCGTAAGAGTATCCGACTTGTTTCTTGTTTCTCCCCGGGTTCCAGTGAGCCTTAAAGCCAGGACTTCGACCTCGGCGAAACCGAAAGTGGGTGAGAACAGGGCATACAAGTAGATGAATGTTCACGCGGGTGACTGCCAAAGGGCTGGCGACCCTTATGCTTTCTCGATACGTAAAATCTCCCGTGTTGAGGGCTGTTGGCCCGGCATCAGAGGGTACCCAGATGGATGCAGGTCGCCCAAAAGGCGATGTGCGCACGGAGGAATCTGGGCAGCATCACGACGAAGCTTCGTGATTGATGCCGATTTCTGGGGTAACCCTGGGGTCGGGCGGGCGTGGATACAACCCTAGTGGTTGGTCTCGGCCCACAGGTGCCCCCTTATAGGCTCTGGTGGGCGGCATATAGGCCCCCAACAAGCCGCGTCCTAGCGTGCAGCATGGCCACTAAAATCCGACGCTGCTCCCTAAATAGCACCCGCACGTGCAGCCCATGGGCAGCGTGTGTGTACGTGCACGACCAGCAAGTTCACTGAAGACCAATTGACGTTGGGTTCTCGAAATTCTGACTAAGGCATTTCAGAGCAAAAGGTCCGGCGAAGGGAGCTCCGATTCTGCTGTGAATCGCCGTGTCCGCGTCTACCTCCCCGAAACGCATTGAATTGTATTGGCGTCTAAGCCGAACCCGACAATAGGGAAACATGGACGACGACTTTGACGACGCCGAGCTGTGGGCTGCCGCGGATCGTGCTGTCTCTGCGACTGGCGCAGTTCAGTCGGCGCAACCGCAACGACGGGTGCAGCAGCCTGCACCCCAGAAGATCCAGCAGCCCAAGCCTCAGGTGCTCGACAAACGACCGCCGCCAGCCCCTGGAACCGCGCCCTCGGCAGGACCCAAGATTGTGCAGCCCACACCGCAGGTCCTTCCGCAGAGGGGTTCGGGGTCTACCATTCTCGTTTCGCCCAGGCAGAAGGGCAATCCCATCCTTTCCTGCATCAAGTCGACGGCTTGGGAGTATTCTGATATACCGGCCGACTACGGGCTCGGTTTGACGACTTGCGCTCTATTTCTCAGGTAAACACAGATCCGCGGTACATTCCAGTATATGGACAGCGGTGAAATTAACTCACTTAACCTAGTTTGAAATACCATCGTCTCTACCCCGAGTACATCTACACGCGAATCCGAAACCTCCAAGGCAAATATAACCTCCGCATTCTGCTTACCATGGTCGACATTGCGAACCACGAAGACCCCCTCCGCGAACTAGCCAAGACATCGCTAGTCAATAACGTCACCGTCATCCTCTGCTGGTCTGCCGCTGAAGCGGCGCGCTATCTAGAACTGTACAAGTCGTACGAGCACGCAAGTTTCAAGGCGATCCAGGGTCACCAAGGATCAAGTTACGTCGAAAGGCTGGTCGATTTCGTCACGGTACCGAGAGGCGTAAATAAAGCGGATGCCGTATCCCTCGTCAGCAACTTTGGCAGTTTGAAGAATGCCATCAACGCGGATCCTGAACAGATTGGCATCATTGGAGGCTGGGGTGAGGTCAAAGTAAAGCGGTGGTGTGAGGCAATCGATGAGCCGTTCCGCGTGAGGAAGGCGGCTAGGAGGACGATTGAGGATAGTGCCCCTTCTTCAGCTTCCATCGACCCCAGGTTTGCTCTAAAAGCAAGTCAGCAAGGCGCCCCGGCAGCCGCCGCTAGGTCGGGTCAGACTGGGTCTGCGAGAAATGAACGGCCGCGGCCAGCTGGTTATGTCGATGAAGAAGACACCATGCTTGCCCAGGCTATTGAGGAGTCGAAGCGGACTTCGCAGCCAACGCAGTCTAAACCCTCTCGGAACAATCGAGAGCCGGAGACCTTGAGCGAAGGCGTCGCAGCTGCCTTGGCTAGGCTCAGGGAGCAGGGATGAGATGGTACATTCAAGCGCTGTGCTACACTGACTGAAGAACAAGCCGATAAACACAACTATTCCGCGGAGCACGTTCGATGTTGATTGAACGTTCTTGCGGCAACCCCCAACTCCTGTCAATATCGGATGTGGGGGGGTAGGCTCTATGCCAATTACTTATGCTATTCTGACTACCAGATAGCAGAACGATGTCTCAGTACGGTTATCGGATTACGCGATTTAGGAACTGGGCAATCGCTCTCTGAATGGCGGCATCCATTATTCCGAATCCGGGGCTCTAATGCCCACTATGGAGTGCAAGTGTTAGCCTTTCCTCACGAACAGGCGTCTACCATATATCACAGTATGCCGCCGATGCCGATTGAGAGACCAAGACATATCTTCAACTTGAGGAGAGCCTCAGGGGAGAACCTATATCCATCCCTACGCTTACCGAGGACTTAGCCTCAAGTCTTCTATGCGTATTGATTTCGAATACTCGAGGCACACCGCCCATGATATCGGCAAGATTGCCGGCCTTTGATATGCAATCTACGAAGACATGGGATTCGAATGAGTGTGGGTGGGGTTCGAAACATTCCCGGCGCATCTGGGTGGCTCGCCGCGCAAACCGGTTGATATGGCATCAAAATAGTTCAAATGAATACCAAGAAACAACTATGTTCCGCGCAGGAGGTGTTGGTTCGCCGCCTCTACATCCCTTTCGATTTCCCATCTACTGTAGCAATGCTCCACGCATGAACGAACCTATAAATACTCCGTCGCGGCATACTCCCAAAATGGGGTTGGCCCTTCTCCCGCTGCGAGGCAATTCACCCTTCGGCCCTTCTCCCGCCGATCGAGCAATTAAGCCAATAATTAAATAGCATGAGATCCCTAACACACCTTTAAACTACCGGCCGCTGCTTGGCTTCCATTTCGAGGACGGACCATGTTCTGCACGCATTCTCGATAAATGCTGGAAAAAGGCTGCTTGGCTGGTTGTCTGTGGTTACTTTCGCTCCGCCGTTCCCCGTTACCCGGGTCTACCTAGCTATGATGCCCTCGCTTCCGGATTATTACGACCCGCCCTTGGAATGCGTGTGGGATAAGGGATAGATGAGATCGGTCTTGGGATGTATGTGAACCAGGCCGTTTGTTTATTTTGGTGCGTGCGGAGAGTGAAAGCCACGTTCGCCCCCACCCGGGTTGTTCAAAGTTCCTTGAAACCTGTTGGCCGGCGTGTTAGCGGGCTGTCACCTGCGCACCAATATATTCGGGGCGAGCTCTGCTCCACGGATCAGTGAGGGCTTTTCCGGGTATTCCAACTGCTCCTTCGGAGATGAGGGTGTGAAGGGAATTATAGCCTGCATACGCCCTCCCAACACGTCCTTGACCTGAAGTCTCCTCAAGCGATGCTTCACGTGGGCACACCTTCGATCTTTATCAACTTTGCGGGGCGGCCCATTGTATATAGGCGGGCCCTTACTTTCGTTCGCCCCCGGGCCTCAATACCGCTTCCCTTACCAGGCCCAAGGGCACCAGTCATCCTTCTCCACGCGTCGGGCGGCTGATGCTATGAGGCTTCAGGCAACATGGCTGCCTCTGGCCGCCCTTATCACTAACACAGCAGCAAATGACAAGATTGAAGCTGTTCGGGAAGTATTCAAGAGGACGTGGGACGGGTATCGTGAGTATGCCTGGGGCCACGATAGCTTGAGGCCTGCCACGAACGGCTCCTTTGATGATAGGTGAGGACTATCCTCGGAACAAGAGACCAGAGAGTAGAAACACCGGTTTTGCCATGTTTTCGGGAAACTTATTAAGTTATAGGAATGGCTGGGGAGCCAGCGCAGTGGATGCTCTGAGCACAGCTATCATTATGGGTGAGACGGAAGCCGTGGGACATATTCTCAAGTTTATCCCGACCATCGACTTCGGAACGACAAGCACGGAGGTCTCGTTATTCGAAACAACCATCCGCTATATTGGTGGTCTACTCTCAGGTTTGCGTCCCCGACACTATCGGGTACAAAAGCCGAAAACGACTCCTAATTTGGGCTCTAGGGTATGACCTGCTGCGTGGTCCATATAAGGACATGGCGCCAAGCAAAGAAGCTGTCGATAACTTACTAGAACAAGCCATCAGAGTTGCAGACCTCATCAAAGTTGCTTTTGATACCCCCAGCGGCGTGCCGGACAACGACTTGATCTTTGACCCGGAGCCTCGGAGGAAAGGAACTCCGGACAACTGGGTTGCGACGGTCGGCTCGCTGGTCCTCGAATGGGAACGTCTCAGTGACCTCACAGGGAACAGGGAGTATGGAGAATTAGCCAAGAGAGCCCAGGCATATCTCCTTGACCCGCAACCGCCTGAACTTGAACCTTTCCCCGGCTTGGTGGGTAGTCGAGTATGGGTGGACAATGGCACGTTCGTGGACGCCATGGGCGGGTGGAACGGCGGGACTGACAGCTTTTATGAGTATCTCATCAAAACGTACATCTACGATCCGGTTCGGTTTGAATCATATAAAGATCGGTGGGTCCTCGCAGTGGAATCAAGCATGAAGCATCTAGCATCCCACCCGACGACCAGACCGGACCTGACATTTCTATCCATGTATTTGGGGGAAACCCTTTTCTTCTACAGTGGCCACTGTAAGAATCGCCCGTTGTTACGAGTTAGACATTGACGACGAGGGTACGTCGGCTGGTCTCATCTAGCTAACTCGGGTGATTAGTGGCGTGCTTCCAGGGAGGCAACTTCATCCTCGGGGGTCTCGTGCTCGACGAACCACGATACGTCAATTTTGGCCTCGAATTGACGGCGGGCTGTCGCGAGAGTTACATCCAGACGACGACGGGGATCGGGCCGGAGCTTTTCACGTGGCAGGACAACGCCACGGCACCCGACGCACCGAACAACTCTCCACCGCCCGAGGAGTACGCCGACTTTTATGAAAAGGCGGGGTTCTGGATCGTAAGCCCGCAGTACTCGTTGCGGCCGGAGGTGATCGAGAGCTACTACTACGCATATAGAGCTACGGGGGACGAAATGTACAGGAAATGGGCGTGGGATGCATTTGTGAAGATTAACAATACATGCTCGGTCGGCAGCGGGGTCTCATCGATAGCCGATGTGCAGCTAACGGTTGGAGCTCCGGTGTTTTACGATTTCCAGGAAAGCTTTTGGTTTTCCGAGGTTTTGAAGTACATCTATCTTATATTAGAAGATGATTCTGACGTCCAGGTGAAGAGGGACGGCGGCGATCTTTTTGTGTATAATACTGAGGCCCATCCAATAAGGGTGTTCGAAGGAACAGGTAAACGAAGGAGGAGATGAAGCAGAGGGCTAAACGGAGGATGCGGACGAAGCTAACAAGGACGGCGGCGCGTCAAATCGACGAGGGGTGGCGGAAGCTTACCGGGGATTTCGGTGATTTCGGGAATACTTTTATATATATATATATATATATATATTTTTAAGCAGTCCCGTCGAGGACATTTATACAAGCAGGAAAGTGTAATGCTAGGGAATGTGTCGAGTGGAGATTGTTCCTTTTTATAATAAGTTTTGCGGCAGTACTAGCGTCCATGAGCCTCGTCTGTAAGAAGACTCTCCAGATAAACTAATCTACTCCCCAGAGAGCCATCACGGTACTTTGGAGCAGGGACGCGCACACACACTCTCTCTCCCCTCTCAGGAATGTGGTGTCATCCTAATCCTTTTACGCACCACCCTCCCGCTTGGCATATTCCTCCTCTATCGCCTCTTCATAGAGACGATCAGCCTCCTTCTCGGCCTCGGTCTTGGGCCGCGTCGACCCAGCACCAGTGTCAACGCCGGCACCCGTAGGGCGAGAGGTGGAGGTAGAGTCACTGATGTTCGACTGTTGCTGGTGGCTCTCGTCGCCTCCGGAGTTATGTTTGGACACGGACTCGCTACGAGGCTCGGCCATTGTTGCGATTTTTGTGTCTTTTTGGTGAGAGAGAGAGGGGTGCTAGTGGATGGGTTGGTTTCGGATAAGAGTGGGATGGGGAGCGGGAACAACGATGAATAGCTTTCAAAGTGTCTTAGCTCCGCAAGTTCGGAGATGACGGCAGTGGTTGTGTCGGACTCGGGAATTTAGGTCAGGACTTGGTGAGGAGGATACAAGTGCAGAAGTGTATGGAAGGTGTGAGGAGGGGGTAGAGGCTGTACGGAGTAGAGGCGATCGCGGGGAATTAGAATTGGAGCTGTTCTTATAGGTCCCTGCAAATGTGCGCCTACGGCGAACCTGCGATGATTACGTCAATCGTCGACGGCCTGCATCGCAACAATTGAGCAATCAATTTGCTCGACCTGCGAAGTACGACATCCTTTTGCCACTTGGTGACGACGAGGGACAGCGCCAATCGAGTCACGCCTCGAGTCCGATTGAGTGGCGGCTCTGCTGCCTGGGAAATACTCAGTGCTCAGTATTAGTGGGCGGGCTCCCTCTTGCCGCTGCCCAGGCCACCTCAGTCCCCCAACTGTGCTCAGGCCTAATAGATCAATCGATGATAGCTAAGAGCCTCGCTAGAATACCTCTTGTTACCAAAAGTCATATCTTCCACGACACAATGTCGTAGATTAGATACGTTTGATCAGTTCAATTCAATTGTTAATGTAATCTTACACAGTCTTCTCTCCTCCGTCGTTCTCAAAGAGAGTGTACTTATCAATTTCAACCAGATCTATGGGTTTCAATGAAACACAGTAACCCATCAAATGCGAAGAGCCTTTGCTCGTAGAGACTCGAGGGCATACGAACCGCAATTCGGATCGGCCTAAATGAGAACAAACAAAAGTGAAAATAGAACAAGCTCAAGTATATAGGACATCAATGATGATACTCGGATACTTAGAAGTCTAGTACTCCAAATACTCCAGTTGCCATTGAATCTCACAGTGTTAAGGTACTGAGGACATCTACTTCCTATGGCAAAGTACATTGATGTATCACCTTCAAGTATCCACAAAGCACTCCATCTTGGTACATAGTACTCAGAGGAGAAACAAAAAGAAAGCACAGGCAAGCTCAAGCAGTGTTTACAATTGTACTGCTCTACGAAGTACTTCATAGACATTTCCGGAATACCCCAAAATTTAGCAGAGTCTGATTGAGCTAAAGTAATAGTGTTCAATCCACAAAAGAGGACGGACCCGTGCATGCCGGCGAGGCAGCTCCGTTCCTGGGTCTAAGCCAATAGAGTTCTCGCTAATCTTGCTGACCCATTCGGTCTTCTTCCTATTTGCGGACTTCACAACAACTGCTCAGATGCCATCTTGGATGCAAGCTTTGATGCAGGCTTTGGAACGTGGACAAGGGTCAAGGTGCATGCAGCAGGGGCAATCATCCTGTACTTTGTAGTTTTTCCAATCCACTAACATGAGCATGTTGAGCAAGATTGGTCACTAACACGGAACTCACTAACATGGCGGAGACGATGGATACTGGATCTACCTACCTCCCTTCCTTCTCGTTTCCCTGCTGACCAAACATCAGCATCAAATCTGGTTCATTATCATTCCTGCATCTTGCCTTGCCTGTCTTTATAGTGACATACCATCCCACGAGGAACTTCTGTGCATCTGCCTCCTCTACTCTCTTCTCTTTTTGTGTTATTCTCACATACTCCTATGCCCATATACTCATATACATAGTGCACCTACCTCTAGATTTGATTTCTTGTCCGTTGCCATACTCAGAAGCTCTCTCTTCTTCTCCTCTACACCTCTCAAACATTCTCTTCTCATCTCTTCTTATCCATCACACATCCATCATCCCTTGCAAACCCCGTCCTTTGTCCCACGGCATTGCCATCGAGGACCGGAGACGTACTTGTCTCTCCCACTTGAAGGATCCGCCGCTCGTTCTCTCATTCCAAAACATCCATCAGTCACGCCTGATCCAAATCATGTCGGTGGCCTTGTTGAAGACGGCCATCTTTGGCGCCCCGGCCGGCACTCCTACGCCCCCTACGGATGGCGAGCGACCGGATAACAACCGCCGCTCCTCAGCCGCTGACACAATAATTGAATCCGATATTGAATCACTAAACCCTAAGGGTGGCGGCGGTGGTAAAACCAAGAGCAAGATCGATCCTCGCATCATCTCGGATGCTACTATCGGACTCTCGGATGGCCTCACCGTTCCTTTTGCCTTGACCGCTGGCTTGTCTGCTCTCGGGGACACCAAGGTCGTTATCTATGGAGGCTTCGCTGAGCTCATTGCCGGAGCGTTGTCGATGGGTCTCGGAGGATACCTCGGTGCCAAAAGCGAGGCGTAAGTATTTTTCGTCTCCCTGTCCTCCCTTCACCCACTCCCACCAACCTCTAGCATCCAGCTGTGTCTCGAGCCAATTCCTCCGTTGAGAAGATCGTAAGCTTTGCTAACACCTGACGGCCATAGTGCTTCCTACCGCGAGACACGGGCTGACACGGAAGCCATGGTCAGAAACGACCCGGTTTCCGTCCATTCTGACATCCGTGACGTATTCAAGCCTTTCGAGCTTGATCGATCCGACCTTGAGAGCCTCGTCGACCACTTGGCCGCGTCCCCCAAGGTCGTTGATTTCCTCATGCAGTTCCACCACTGCTCCCTCGAGCCCCCCACGAACCGCGCCTTCACCTCCGCTTTCACCATCGCCATGGGCTACTTCCTCGGAGGCTTCATCCCCCTCCTTCCTTACTTCTTCGTCGACCAGGTCTTCCACGGTCTCTACATCTCCGTCGGCGTCATGGCCCTGGCCCTTTTTGTCTTCGGTTACGTCAAGACCTGCGTTGTCTGCGGTTGGCGCGGAGCCCATCGTGTCTTGCAGGGCATCTACGGCGGTCTGCAGATGGTCGTGATTGGCGGCGTCGCTGCGGGCTCTGCCATGGGTCTTGTGATGGCCTTCAACCACATCTCAGATTCAAGCGATGGCGCCATCTTTGGCGGTCGAGCGGCACAGTTCGTGCCCGTGGGGGACAATCAGTTGTAGTCGCGCCCCAACCTCGCCCGGCCACGTCTCTCACATAGCGGCATTTCCATTTTGATTTTGTTTCTTTTTCCTTGTGGTTTCTCGGCGCATTTACGGCATGGTGTTTCCCCCTTCTCAACTCTGTTGCCCCCTCTCTTGTTTTCTTCTTCTTTCCTTTCTCTCTTTATGATATGATGCATAGATTCAGCGTGATACCACCGCGAGGCGAGCATGCTTCCTGATTATATGGCAGGGAAGAGGATAGGCGTGGTTTTAGGCAGGAAAAAAAAAGGGGTTGGTTGATTGACATGTTTCAAGCATCGATGGTGGTTATTCTTGCATCCCCTCAAAATAGAAGAGCAAGTCGGCGAGAGATTCAGAAAATCCTCATGTATTCCCCGACGCCCTTCAGTTTAGTTATCAAAAATTATAGGGGCAATCGTCTATACATCCTCTCTTTGGAAGAGGCCATCGACACTCTTCTTTAATCAAGTATCACATCATTGATGGATAAATCAAGTACGTAAGTGCGCGTGTCTGGTGTGCCCTTGAAGGGAGCGAAATATGGATTGATCCGAAAGTTAAAAATGAAATAAAAGACCAAAAAAAAAATGAAGAAAAGGACCAGCGCTCTGATCTACCCCATTATCTTACACAATACACCGATTATTGCTAGAGAACACGTAATAGACCTTTGTTGAGTCTCAAAACTCGCGGCTCTCACCAATGTCGCAAATGTCGAACACGCCAGTCTCGGGAATGCCCTTTTTCTTGAGTGCCTCCCGCAACTGCTTGGGAGGGTCATGAACCTCCTCCGACGTAAGTACCCAAGTACCCCAGTGGATACTCATGGCATTGGCACACTTGGTCTCTTGGAAGATCTCGACCGCATCGTAGGGGTTAATGTGCATGGGCGAAAAGGCGGCACGCGGATAGTAGGCGCCGATGGGAATAAGACCGAGGTCGAAGGGGCCGCGATGCTCGCCAATCTGCTTGAACTGGGGACAGCGCGGCAGATCCGCATAGTCTGGACCGTAGTCGTCAATGGCCCTGGGCAGATAGGGCACAGCGCGATATCCGGTATCCCCGGCGAACCAGAGGGACTTGCCGCCGGACTTGACGGCCCATGAGCACCAAAGCGTCCTGTCCCTGTCGAACAAGCCCCTCGCCGACGAATGCTGAGCCGGCGTACATGATATCCTGGCCGAGATAGTCCTAGGTTCGCCAGAATCGTCGCCTTCTTTACCGTCCACGGTCAAGGAAAATTCAACGTCCTCCCACCAATCGAGTTCCGTAACAGAGTTGATGCCGACCTTGTTGAACCACTTTTCAAGTCCCTTCGGGACGAAGAAGTGTACATTGGGATGTCGCTTCTTCACCTCGAGGACCGACGGGTGGGAGAGATGGTCGTAGTGGCTATGGCTGATGAGCACTGCGTCGACGGCGGGGATGTCGGCGAGCTTGCAGGGCTGTTCCGTATACCGCTTCGGGCCAAGGAAGCTAAAGGGCGAGCATCTGTCCTCAAAGACAGGGTCGCAGAGGACTCGAAGACCAGAGGGGAACTCGATGTAGTAGCATGAATGGCCAAGCCAGGTTGCACGAAGCTGGTCCGACGCGGTGCGGTCGGGTAGGAATGTAGGCTTGAGGACGGGGACGGTTGGGGGAGTAGTGACGACGGGTTGGAGTTCTCCCGCGAAGCGCGCCCTGGCACCACCCACGGATCAGTTGTCTCGGACGCTGGAACTGTTCGGCAGGCAAGGTCCAGTCGGGGACTTACTTGAGCATGACTCGCAGGATATTCAGCAGGCCAATACCCGGACCCCACGACGGGTAGGGATTGCGGAATTTGATTAGATGTCCGCCGTTGAGGACATGATGGGGCTTCGAGACGGCTTCCTCGGGCACGGAGGCTGAATCGGCTACCTTGGTGATCGTTTGGGTGTACGTCGCCATTCTCGGTAGGCTCGCGCTGGACAAGGAAGGGATGAATAATTGCTTGATGCTTTGCGCCGAGATTGGGGGGATTCTGGATGGGAGAAGGAGTCGAAGATACGACAGAGCTTGATGCATGATAGCGCCCAGAATCTCGTCCGGGCTACTATGTAATATATATAATACTACGTGTAAAAGCCCTACCGAATCGCTACCACGACTAGGACCAGTGGTCCTCCAAGACGATGAATGAGGATAATAGTGTGCTTGCGGAGAGATGGGTAACACAGGAGGGGGCGGAAGATTGAGTGTAAGCTTCCAAAGACTTGACTGGCTAGGAATTAAGACTGTTCCCTTGGTCGGAGTTTAAGCTCCTCTTTCTGCCCATTAAAGATCGATTCAAATGCAACGAGTGTACAAGTACAAGTCCGCCACAACTCGGACTAAAAGTGTACCTGGACACCACGCGTCATTCGCAAGGTATTGCGCTGACTGTCTTCAAATTTCGCAGGTAGAAAATTATTGTTATTAATAAAACAAGATTCAATCTACGAGGTAGCCATCGCATTGGGAATTAAGAATCGGGGATCGGAGTTAAGTCGATGGACCGCACCGGCATACAAATTAGGCCGGCGGCCTGGTATACGCGCGGATACGAGAGAAAGTGTTGTTGCCTGCGATGCATCCTTCTTGACTGTCGAAAGAAATCCTGTTCATGAAATGACGTGGCACTCGAGCCGGCAAGTCCGCGGCTGTCAAACAACCATCCAACGCGTCACCCAGTGCCTCGCAGCAAGCGGTCATCACTCCGACGGACAATGAGTAACCGTCCTCGGCCTCAGCGTCTCATTCACAGCTACAGCATATTAGAGGCCCAAACGCCGAAATTGAGTCTATCGCCGTAGCGATTAGAGACTTCGACCAAGGCTGCTGTTCTGGAAGAATAAATGGAAAAGAATTCAACATTGTCCAAGTTCGCTACACATCTCCAGATTTAGAAGTCCGCCATAACACAAACTCCGTCCGTAGAAGAGCAACCCTACCGCCGACTAACCGTTACTCCGGGGTCATTAATCCATCATGCATCCGTCTCGCGGCCGGTTCTACGTCGCCGGGCACTGCCCTTGACATAGCCTCTCACAAATCCAAAGCGCGGGTATCTTCCCCCATCTCGTCACTGCCCAATTCCTTTTCCAGCTCATCAGCTACAAAGCCCTCGTAGTCATCCAAGTTCTTTTGGATATGAATCTTGAACTTGATGACGTCATTTAGAATTCGGTCGATCTCCGTGTGAAGCTCTTCCCTCAAGGCGTTTGCCCGGACGGTGAGTTGCTCGTATCTAACGTTCGTTCCTGTTAGTCATGATTGGATTTACGGTCGTATTCGAAACTGCTCTCAAGACAAAATACTCACTCGATATTTGTGTTCATCTCCCTCTGTTCCATCAGCTGGACGGACTCCGTCAGACCCGCACGCATTTTGGCAAGCTCCTTCTCCATCTTCTCGATCTGAGCGTCGGAGTTGAGCTTTTGGGCAGTGGTAACCTAATGTTGACAAGTTAGCTAAGGGAGCCCCAAACTTTGGGCGCAAAAAGATGGAGTAGGAAACCAAGCTCTTACCTCCTTGGTTTTTTCGTATTCTTCCTCAGCAGCCCGTACGCGATGGCCTAGTGCTTCAACCTCATTGCGTTTGTCCTCGATAGCCTCCTTAATGCCGTCGAGGAGATCATGGTCCTTCATCATGACGTCCATCGCAACGCTGCGTCTCTCAGAAATCTCCTTCTTAAGGGAAACTAGGCTGTTCCTGACCTGACCGCGGAGGTCGAGGTTCAGAATATGAGCAGGCTGATAGCCGGAAGTTGGGTCGGCTAATAATCTGTCGCTCGAGTTCGACCCGTTTAGCTGCGAAGAAGTGAAATCCGGCCCGTCGTTGACTGTGAGGCGGAGCTCGTAGTCATTACCGTTCGCGTTAACGGCAGCGGCGGGAATAAGCGCAATTTGGTACGCAAGAGTGTTGTACTTGTCCACCATGCGTTCAAGCTCGTCGAGTCTTTTGCTGGCTTCCGATTCTTTCTCGGCCACTTTCTTCTTGATATCATCAAGGCGCTGTGATGCCGACTCGATGCCCTTCTGGAGCCGCTCTCTCTCGGCAGTCATGCGGTCGATATCCTGCATGCTGATTCCGAGATCGTCGACCGCTTTTTGTAGATTTCTCCTCTCCTCCTCGACTTCTCCGAGCTCTTCCGACAACTTATCGAGCTCTTCCTGGAGGATCTGGATGCGGTTCTCGTACTTCTCCGATCGTTGTTGGGCCAGAGCATTATATTCCTCAAACTTGACTTTGTCCTCCTCCATGATCTTGAAATGGTTATCGAGGATGGCCGGGTCCGGGGTGGACTTCTCCAGATCTTCAATCTCCTTTTGCAACCTCGCATTCTCCGCCTCTAGCATTTCAAGCTCGGAGAGGTACTTAGAATTTGATTCCTCGAACGCCACAGCCATCGCTTGAACGTGAGGAGCCAGAACCCTCTCCGCATCTTCGTCCCCGGCATCCTCGTCCATGGCCAACCAATCTCTGTAGGCTTTGCTGAGAAAGTCGAAAATAATACGGTCCCCGCTCACGTCAATTCCAGACTCGAGGCAAGCATCGTCATACCGACCGCAGGAGTAGCCTTCGAGCATTTGGGCGAGCTGCATCATCCAGTGAAGCAGGCCGAGAAAAGTACTCCAATTTTGACCGCCCACCGCCGCAATTTGGCTCTTGGTTATGCTCTTCTCATAGGGATACCTGAGCTGCTTGAGGATCGGCGGCACTTCCTGGTCAATGTTCTTCTGAAATTTATGACTCGGATCGATTCTGTGGTATAGCCATTGGAACATGTAATTGAAATCCTTTTGGGTCGGCGATTTAACAATGTTCTGGGTAAGGACGTGCTTCATTTCCATCTCGAAGTTGTGCTGGACAAGATAATCTAAGAGTTCTTGCCCGATTCGAGCCTGGTAAGATCGATCCTTCAGAGGCCGTGGGTCACGAGGAACGCCGGCGGGCTGGGGAGCTTGCTGGAAGAAACTCTGGTGCGACACATGGCCGGCGGTAGAAGCGCGCGATCGGTACACACTACTCCTCCTGTCTGCATCGGCAGAGGCGCGGCTCGACATTGCGCCAGTCGCGAATGCTGGCTTGGACGTCTGGAAGGATGTCCTCTTGACCGATGAGAGGCCTATGTCCGCTAGGTTGGTTCCCGAAGACGATCGCTGAAATAATGGCTGGCTTGGACGAGACATCGCGAGGGACTGCCTGTGTCCCGACATGCTTCTCCCATGGCTGCTGGAGAACTGCGCGCTCGCTACGGGATTTGATCGTTTCATCGCCGAAGATGGTTGTGGTATGCTCGTATTATTGAAGTTTATGCCGCCAAGCGTCTACCAGGAAGGTGAAACCCCCTCATCATCAGTCCAACACTTCTATAAAGTCTGCATTGCGAGAGGCTAGAAGGAAGTTATTGAAAGTTGACTTACCTCGCGAGGTCTGCGCACGCTCCACAGACCAGTGTCTTGCGACATCCTGGACAATGTCCTTTAGTGGGGATGATCTGTTTTTTTTTTTTTTTCTTCTCTTTCTTTCTTTATCTTCTTCGGGGGGAAATAGCCGAAACGGAGGAGCGACTTGATATCAAGAGTGCAAAAGACTGGTCAAGATGGACAAGATCTCTGCCCAAGGCTCGTGTGCGATTGTCGATGATTGGGCTGTTGCTGGGGCGAATGTAAACAAAGCAATAATGCAAACTGATTGGGTAATTGTGCTTCATGCTGCTTAAGCGCGCATAGGTCATGTCCTAGGTACCTTGTACACTATTTCGTAGATCCCAGACGGACCTGGTATTCTCTCCCAGGCCATCACGTGCTGCAGCCAGTGCCCGATGAGTACGTGCCGATAATTTTCCACTGTCTGAGCTCGGGGCTGTCATGCCTCGGCTGGCATACGGGGTAGCGTACGGAAGTTGTCCTGCCTGGCTATGAATACTTTAAACCACGACCACGAGACAAGGCGATGAACTGAATCTTCGTCCTTCCATCTCGTCGAACTCAACCATGGCGATAAGGGACGATCTCGTCGCCTCTGCGGTAGGTTTCTCCCTTCCTTTGACACCATTACATATTTCTATGACTGGTGGATATTGGTTTAGCTGACAACTTCGTGGATAGGCGCAATGTGAGTTACTGCATCGATTCCGGCTCCCGCCGGCGCATTTGTAGGACGATGGACAACAAAGTCGCTAACGAGATATGATAGTTCTCCAAGACCCAAGCGTGGCGTCATCGCCGATCGAGAATCGAATCTCATTCCTGCGCAACAAGAACCTCACTCAGGAGGAGATAGACGCTGCCCTTGCTCGGGCTGGGGCCTACCAGGGTTCAGCCGAACTGGCACCCTCGACTCACACAGGCCCGTCGCAGCCGTCGCAGCCGCAGTACTACCAGCCGTCGTACGCCCAGTATCCATGGCAGCAGCCGCCGCCACCGGTCCCTAGGAGGGACTGGAGGGATTGGTTCATTATGGCGACAATGATGGGAGGCTTAGGTTATGGTCTTTACACCGTAACAAAGGTTCGTGAGGTGCCGCTAATTCCTCTGCGAACATGACTAACAGATGTGCGACTGCGCAGCGATACGTGTATCCCATGATTGCGCCACCCACTCCCGAGAGGTTAGAGCAAGATAAGAAAGACATCTCCGAGCAGTTTGACAAGACGTTTGCCTTGGTCGAGCAACTCGCAAGGGACACAGAAGCTTTGAAGGCCGCAGAGAAAGACAGGACAGAAAGACTAGATACTGCTCTATCGGAACTAGAGTCGGTCATCAACGAGTTGAAATCCGCAAACCGACGACGCGAGGACGATGCCCAGCGTATTCGAGACGAGGTTCAAAGTCTAAAAGAATCCATCCCGGCTGCCCTCGAGGCGCAAAAGACTCTCGCCGACAGTAGGCTAAAAGAAGTCAATACGGAACTCCTCAGCCTTAAGACCCTGATTTCGCGAATGAATACCCAGACGATCACAACAACGGGTTCGGCCGGGCAATCCCGACAAACAAATGGCAACGTTAACGGCAGCAATGTCGAGCAACCAAATACTAGCACCAGCGGACAAAAGAACGCGGAGCCTGATGAGGTCGCATCGGCACCGAGTGCGCCAGTCGCAAAAGCCAGCGGTCGCTCGTCGCCACTATCCAGCGGAAACGCGGCTGGCAAGGTATCGATTCCAGCCTGGCAACTCGCCATGGCCAACAAGAGTGATGCAGATGCAGGGGCTGGCTCTCAAGCCAATGCTAGCAGTTGAATGACGTTGAACTCCTACCCATCTGCCTACTCGAATACCGCCCTCGAGTGAGGCACTGCTTTCTCGACCTTCTTTTGTTTCGGTTCCGGGGTCAGCTTTTTGTATGTATGATTAGCACAGAAGGACAAGTTTATGAGTGGACTGGAGAACGCCACCGATCGCAACCAAGACGGGACGCCTACGCAACAATAATTGATATGTATCAATCTCTGTACTACCATTTCCTCGTATTAGTTCATTATCTTTCCAAACTCCTAAGTGAACTTGTCGGCGCCAGTGGAGTGCGGAAAGGGACATCAATTTTCACAGGACATTGCTTCGGTCAGTGTGCCTCGGCTTATTTTGACCACCCGACTCCGTCGGAATTTAATCCCCATGTTAGACTTTGCTCGCACACCGCGAGAACACCGGACACCGACGACCCCTCAGCTCCCGCAAGGATTTACCAGATTCGAGGTTGGGGTGGTGTCCGGGGCACAGGACACGCTATTTCTACGTGGTATCTGCTAATAAATGTATTGGTACTGTACGAAGTACGTGCACCTTCATTTAGTGTCCTAAGAAGGATCAAATAATTCCTGTTGCTTTTGGTTCATTTCACCGGGTCCAAACCTCCCTTGTATAAGCCCGCATGCGGTCGTTGAGTGAGAGGTCTTCATGCCCCGAGTGATTTCTCTCATCCAATACCACCAACCAACCCTCCAGAGACCAGGACCCATCTCTCGCAAAACAAAAGTTTCCCACTCTCCCAAAGAAAAATAAAAAGGGGGAGGAAGATGGAGAACGAGAACATACAGCTTCTTTTCATGCTACTTCCGAAGCTTCCTCTAATACTTCGGGTGGCCATCTTGCATATCCTCCGGCTCTCGGAGCCAGCTCGATACTTGGATCTTCAAAGCGCCATCATCGTGTCCGTCCTCCGATCATTTCTTGCCCCGGACCGTCCGGTTAGCATATCGAAAACACAACGGCTTACCTTGAAAGATCCCGGAATTAAGGGAAGGATATGGGTTAGCAAGTATACTGCTCCACCACCGCCGGAGACGGCGGTCCGAGATGCACTGGTCTCTGCCATTGATCGTTTAAGCGACGCGGCAGGCTCCCGTGCACCCACCAGAGGACCGGATATTCTGCCGGTCGAGGCTGAGTGGACCGGCTACCGAGCTGAAGCGAAACCGAACTCTACTCTCCCCGACATAACAGAGAAGGAAAAGTACGACGAGCTTATGAAAGAATGCTCTAGCGCAACTACGATTTTGTACTTGCATGGGGGTGCATACTACCTCCTAGACCCATCATCGCATCGACCGACGACCAAAAAGCTGGCAAAACTTACCCAGAGCCGATGTTATTCAGTCCGATATCGCCTTGCTCCACAGAACCCCTTCCCTTCGGCCCTCCTGGATGCGCTCGTCTCGTACTTGACCCTTCTATACCCCCCACCCAACTCCTTCCATGAACCGGTGCGGCCGGAACATATAGTCTTCGCTGGCGACAGGTATGTAGCTACGTGGCCTCTATCATTATTTTTTCAGCGCTGCTTGATATGCCCAGATCTCTAACACGCTTTGGGATAGTGCCGGAGGAAACCTTGCACTCGCGTTGTTGCAAACCATCTTGGAGATCCGGCGGCAGGGTCGAACGATTGCATGGTTCGGGCAAGAACGCGAGCTCCCTCTCCCGGCCGGTGCAGCGCTGAGCTCCCCCTGGGTGGACCTTACTCTCAGTTCTCAATCCTGGGAGAGGAATGCGGAGTTTGATTATTTACCCAGTATGACTGCGAAAGTGGCAGACGAATTTCGTCCTTGCGAAGCATGGCCGGCAGAACCACCTCGAGTGAGTCTTTACGCCGACGACCATCTTCTTGACCATCCTCTTGTCACGCTCGTCATGGCGCAGGACTGGACCGGTGCACCCCCGATTTTCATGAGCACGGGCTGGGAGCTGCTGGCCGATGAAAACAAGTTCATTGCCCTGAAGTTGAAGAAGAATGGCGTCAAGGTTATCTTTGAGGAATACGAGGCTATGCCGCACTGCTTTGCCATGGTGCTCACGAAGCTACCTGCCGCGAGGCGATGCTTTGATGGCTGGGCTGGATTCATTCGAACGGTAGTAGAAAACCAGGAAAGCATTACACCCAAGGCAATCACGGTGAAGGCTAAGACATTGGAGGAGGTTGAGCTCGATCTGGAATCGGAGGACCTCGTGGAGGAACAGGTGCAAGAACGTGTCCGGGCACAGATCAAAGCTCGCCTAGCATCTCCCCCGTCCAAATTATGACCCGCAGCTTCACGTATGAAGAATCGTCGACTCCGTATGGCCTGACTCGGCCGCATGGAGGATATCAATCACCAATCACGAACTGCGTGAGGGCTGAGTCCGGCTCGTTTCCGGCTGCGTAGTGTATGAACATATGAACACAGCGTTTGATGGGGTTTAGGTTGCCCAGTTCCCTTGAATTGATTCGGTCGAATATCATGCTTCATTTGCACCTCAGTGCACAGCTCTGTTATCAAGAGCGTATCATCATGATCTTCAATATGCAGACCGTAAGTGTCAAATAAGATGTTGATGCCCCGTTGCACTCGATATCAATTCATGGTGTTAAAATCACCAATTATATGTAATATCGCAATAACCAAAGGTACCGTTTATATGTCGAGGGAATTCTATCTGGATTGTGAGCAGCGGGTGGTTTGAGGAAATACGCCAAACCTTCTGCTCCCCCTCTGTTCATCTCTTTCTTTCCTATTCTTCTCTACCTTTCCTTTCCGACATCTTCCTGTTCTCCTTCCATTTCTATTTTTCAATTTTTATTTCATTTTATTTTTATTTTTATTTTTATTTTCCTTTTCCTTTTCCGAAGGATCCTCGGTCGGAACTAAATTTTTGCGGTTGGGGCTCAGTTGGAGGTACCTTGACAATTGTAATCTCCGAGATCGACCCCAAAAAACTGGAACACACTCACACTCACCTCTCGCCTCACCCATCTCACTCAGCTAGCTCCCTCAGCTCACACCACATCCATCCATGAAAATAGACGCTTGATACTCAATGGCGGTCATCAAGGGGTAAGAGGCATAGTCGCAGTGAAGAGAATAACAATACGACCATGGAGCGCCATTCCAAGGTTGTGGCGCAAATATCCACAGTCATCAAACAATTTTTCGAAAAGAAAGTCCCATATCGAATCAACCATGGCTCCACCAACAGCACGCGGCCTCTTCGCCGTGACCGCGTCGCGAGTGTCGACATCGGCTTGCTCAACAATGTCCTCGAGGTGAATCGATCAAATCTCACCGCTCTGGTCGAGCCGAATGTTCCAATGGACCGCCTGGTGGAGGCCACTCTTGCCAAAGGGCTTATCCCACCCATCATCATGGAATTCCCAGGAATTACGGCTGGCGGTGGATTTGCAGGAACCGCAGGGGAGAGCAGCTCTTTTAAGTACGGGTTCTTTGACGACACCGTCAACGAGGTCGAGATGGTTCTTGCCAATGGCGAGGTGGTCAAGGCGAATAGAGCCGACAAGGCCGATCTCTTTCACGGTGCCGCTGGTGCTCTTGGAACCTTGGGAGTTACAACCCTCCTAGAGCTCAAGTTGAAGGAGGCGAAAAAATACGTCAAGGCAACTTACCGGCGCGCTCGAAGCGTTGACGAGGCTGTGGAAATGGTGCGAGAGCAGATCCGGAATCCGGAGAACGACTACGTTGATGGCATTCTCTACTCCAAAGATCACGGAGTCGTCGTCACCGGCACTCTGACAGACGAGAAGCCCGACGCTAAACCCGTGCAGACCTTTAGCAGCGCCTGGGATCCTTGGTACTATCTTCATGTTGCCGATAAGACTCGCAACGCTACTGAACCGGCCGTGGACTACATCCCTCTGGCAGAGTATCTGTTCCGTTATGACCGTGGCGGTTTCTGGGTTGGCCGAGCTGCATTCGACTACTTCAAGTTTGTGCCATTCAACCGTTACACTCGTTGGTTCCTGGACGACTTTTTGCACACCCGCATGCTCTATCGCGCTCTCCACGGAAGTGGAGAATCCGCGCGGTTCGTCGTGCAAGATCTTGCCCTTCCTTACTCGACCGCCTCCCAGTTTGTGAATTTTACGGCGGACAGCCTCAACATCTGGCCGCTGTGGCTCTGCCCGCTTAAGCGCCCGCAAGCACCGACTTTCCATCCCCTCACGTCAACCCCGCAAACCGTGGGGCTAGCAGACGAGGATACTGATGCCATCAACATCGGCGTCTGGGGCTGGGGCCCCTCGAAGCCGGAACAGTTCGCCGCCAAGAACCGCGAGTTGGAAGTCCGCCTTCGGGAACTAGGTGGAAGAAAATGGCTCTATGCCCACGCTTACTATCCCGAGGACGAATTCTGGCAGATGTATGGCCGTCAATGGTATGACGAATTGCGGACCAAATACCACGCAACTGCTTTGCCAACCGTTTATGACAAGGTCAATGTCGACATAAAAGCAAAAGCGCAAGATGGAAAACATTGGAGCCACGCCATGAAGGCCTATTGGCCAATTGGTGGGTTCTGGGGCATCCGACAGAGCATTAAGAGCAGGGATTATTACCTTCACAGAAATGCAAAGTGGAAGGAGACATGAGGGAGAAATGAGGCTCACTACCCTGTGGACAGGGCCACCCCCTCAACAGCTGCTCCGCCATCGGAGGTAGTGCGGAGCCCCAGCTCGCTGAGCTCCTGCCATGGTCCAAGTTATTTGATTTTCATCCAGGAAAGATGGGAACGACATGAAATTCCCATTACATTGATCTCATCCCATCGCCACACTTGCCCTGTATTACTATGCCAATAAAACTTTGTATTATTAACTGTCGGCCCAATATACGGGCGACTCTAAGAGGAGGGCGGAACGCTATCTATGATCAAAACTACTACCAAAGCTGAAATGGATCGGCAGTGCCATTGAACAGAAAATGACGGCGATGCCATTGGTATAAATGCTATGCAAAAAACAGCTCGTCTGTTTCTTGAAGCTATATTATGCGTCGCGGGAAATAGACTTGATTCCTAGAAATTCAATACCGGGGGGTCTTTTTCCCTAAGCCTGGATGGAGTAGGTTCTCTGGAACATGTCATCGACGTTTTCCAGGTAGTATGTCCCACTCGAGATGGTCGACACTTCGCCCTCGGGCTTGTAGTTCTTCTGGAGATGGGCCTTCTTGCGCAAGTCACACATCTAGAATTCATGGGGTTAGCTCAGACATGCGGATTGGTATAGCCCGGGCGAGTCAAAATCGAACGAGGCTCATTTTATTTTAGGTTTGTGTTTTGTTGGGGGGGGGGGGGGGGGGGGGGGGGGGGTTATAGAACTTACGGCGTCGTAGGCTTCCGGTGGGACAGCGCGCCTGGCGCCTAGCCTCGCGGGGATGTCCAGGACCTTCGCGATCCCGGAAACGCTGCCGTTAACCCTGAAGGACATGAAGCTTGCAGCAAGACCCGATCCATAGCTGAAGAGGCCTATGCGCTTTCCCTCCAAGGTGGCGCTATCCACATAGGAGATTAGACTGGCGAGCCCACCCCAGACGCTGGCGCAGTACATGTTGCCGCAGAGTGTGGCGACCTGAATAGCTGGCGATACTCGCTCTTGGAATCTCTTCTTGGAGAGACCCATAAATGTTTTCTCGACGACCTTGTCAGTCAAGGATTTCTCGTAGTCGAGTCCACGGAGTTCCTGGGGCACGTCAGCGAAGGCGGCGTTGTCAGGATCAGCAAGGTAGTCGTGGTATAGAAGGCGACCGTAGGATTTCTGAACCAGCTTGCAGGTAGGCGCATGGAAAGTCAGGTAGTCGAATCGGTCGAGCGCAGTCTTGGAATCGGAGGCGCCGTTCGCATTCCCGTTGGAGCCGTTGGAGCCGTTGAGTTTCGAGGCCTCGCGCCTGGCGTAGTCGCGGTAGGCCGCATCGAGAGCTCTGGTATAGCAGGTAATCGAATAGTGGCCGTCCACATAAGGGTACTCGGAAGTTAGATCCGGCTTGTAAAAATCATAGGCATGCTGCATGTAGGTTCCGCGCAAGCCAGGCTCGGCGACGATAGGCGCGTTGGGGCCGACTAGGAGGGCTACGGCACCTGCACCGCCGGTGGGGCGGGCATTTCCCTTGGCGTACAAGGCAATGTCAGCAGCGACGACGATGGCGTCACGACCGTCCCAAGCGGAGGATTCGATCCAATTGATGGTGTTAAAGAAGGCATTGGTGCCTCCGTAGCATGCATTCACAGTATCCACACCCTCAATGTTGGTGTTATCTCCAAATAGCTGCATCAGCACCGTCTTGACAGACTTGGACTTGTCTAGGAGTGTCTCAGTGCCAACTTCGAGTCGGCCGATGGAGGCAGGATCGATATTGTACTTCTTGAGTAGGTTGGAAACAACCGTCAACGAAAACGAGTAGATGTCTGAGATCGGACAGTTAACACGCTGGCGAAATAGAGGGGCAGCCCAACCTTGGGCAGTGGAAAGAAAGGAGGGGGGATCGGAGGAAGAGACAAACCTTCACGGTCATCGCAAAAGCTCATCTTCGTCTGGCCCAGGCCAATGGTGTACTTCCCGGTACTGACACCATCGAACTTCTCGAGCTCGCTCTGCTCTACATACTACACCAAGGGGGGGCAGGTTAGTTTCCAGCCGCCGCGGTGCAGTGTCCAGGTTAGACGGTGCGATATCGGTGGGGTTCGACTGACCTGGCTTGGGAAGTAGACCTCAATGGCCTTAATGCCAATATTTTCCGGGCGCGAGGTCATGATGGTGAGATGAAAGCGACGATATGGTTATGAGCAGAGTGAGGTTTGATGAATTGTCGAGAGATCGAAAATGGGGGCAAGAACGAAGGGGGGGGGTGGAGGAGCGCTTGGGGGAGTCGACAAGCAGGAGCTCCTTGGGTCTTTATGGCAGGAATTTCACCGCCGTTTCCCGGGCGCATACACAGGTACAGAAGAGGCAATTCTTTTGTTATGAAATTAAAAGGGCAAAAAAAAGTGTGCTCTGCGTTCTCGACAAGACCCTGGGATCCAGTTACATCGGTAAGGTACATCAATGATGGGCATGCACGAAGTATTGATGTAGTTTATTCAGGTTGACCGTTCAAACGATAATCGCTGCGGTCCAGAACCGGAAACAACATCAAATCAGTCCTAGTTGGCTTGGAGCCTACACTAGTTGAGAACCTCGAATGTTGAGGGGCTTGACGATTGACATCAATTGATGAGGGGTTGCCTGCAGCCGGCGAAGCAGGAGAAATTACCCATTGAGGTAGCGTACGAAGGAGTGTAGTGTGTACTACTTCGTACTTTACCGACAGCCAGACAACGTACGCTATGCATCCAAGCAAGTGGCACATGTACTGTACCTTTGTACATGATCTCGATTTAATACGGTTAGGTTTACCTTTGAACGGCAAGGGCTACTAGTCCTGCGCCAGCCGGCAGAACTTGCCAACAATAATCCATTGAAGTACCCTCAATCTCTGTTTCGAGTTTCCGAGACCTCTTCATCACTTCCGCACTTGAAATTATCAATCTACACTTCACGGCTCCTCCACGAATCCGCTCTCGTAACTCCGCACCTAAAATATGAGGTGCTGTGCTGTTACATCCACAGCTACGCTAGGAAGTGGATCGATCAGTTCCTAGATCGTTTGAGGAACCCATATTGCCTGGCTGGGTCCCTCATTGATGCGCATCAGACCTTATCAACGCTGTATGCAATATAGACAAAATTCATGGTTGAAAAGCAAAAAACCATGCACCGTGAAAAGCCAAGCTTCAGTCGGAGAGCTGAAGACTCCAAAGAAGCAAGATACGTCCGCGCTCTGTGGTATGCGGTATGCAAAGTGCTGGAGAGAAAAGAGTCTCACTCTTGACCTGGACCTTCAACCCCACCACGACCTGAGCCTCCCGCAGAATGGGGATAAAAAAAATGAGGAAAGGGGAAGGAGGGGGGTGAGGTGGGGGGTGATTCTACTTACACTAGGCAGAAACATTTGGGCCTGGTGGCAGTTGATGGCATCAATCAAGAGATCAACGTGCAGTGAATTTCCCAACAAGTAGTGTACAATTGGGGTCTTGATTCGCCATCGCGTCCAAGGATCCCGATCCCCCAAAACTTGGGAGCGGCTTCTTGGGGGACGGGCATAAAGTTGATTTACTTCACGAAGCTAACTTCTACCCCCGCCCACGAAGTAGATGAAGCATTTACATTCTTATATTCTATAACATATGGGCAGCTGGGCGTGTCCTACGATGTTCGGTTGGGAGAGCCAAATTTGAAGTGTTCAATGTTGGGTTCTTGGGCACGAGGAACCGCCCATCATTGAAGGACCGAGCTTTGCTTTCTCGGCAGGCACCGAGAAACGCCGGAGGAGAAGTAGTGTACGAAATACTTCCCGAGCAGTACTTCGTACACTAAAGTACTCGGCGACTGGGACGTGGCTGGGTGGCACTACTATTGCACATGCTGAGGTACACTACATCATAATCTGTTTGACCCCTGAAGCCATTCCTGGATTGTTTTGGCGTAACTTGTAACTTTGAGCTCCGCCAAAGATTACATAAATGTGCCACCGTTCTAAGAGCCACAGTCCCAGTTGCATCATTTTGAACATCACATCCAGCATCCAGCCGGCTCAGACTTGAGGGGAAACACGGCTGTGGTAGTGCGGGTCTGGGCTGCCTATTACGAAGCAATGTACGAGGTACTCCATTGATCTGTCGTGTGGTACTTCGTCAAGACAAGATGCGCGACAAAAGTGACAATTGATCGGCTTGCGGGCCCAACGTGGGACGGGACGCTTGCTAGGCTGGCTACCTTGGGTTGCCCGCAAACCAATCTTCATGGCCATCCAAGTCGGGCTCCATCAACCACTCCGCTCTCGGCTCTCCTCTCCCTGGAGCTCTCCACGTCAAGAAAAAGACTTACCCTCCACAAAAGATTACGAAACGGCCACTCTAAGCCCCTACAGCCGATCAGCCTTTAACCCTAGCTGCCCATGGCGATGTATGTCAAGTCGTGAGGGTCATTTGTCGGGATGTCTCGGGTCTTGCTGTTTGAGAAAGTGTCGGTTTTGGATGGAAAGGAAGTGTAAGCAATAGAAGGCTTGGACTTTCTGGTAGCCAGCCCGAGTCTCCTGCTCTTTTCTCACATCACCGTCATTACTGGCGACACACATACGAAGTAAGATCCGGTTCTGTATTGACTGATAATATTAAGCTCATTTTATCTTGCTTCTTGTTTCCGTCGGAGTTTCGGTTGGTGTGACGGGCTCCGAGATGCTCGACTCCGTTCGCGAGCTGCTATCGGACTCGTCATCCGTGACCTGCGGCGTTCCAACGGCTGACAGTACATCACCATCCTTTCCGGCCCGAATGCTGTCCTCGTGCCCTTCGCCTCCCGACTTCTTAGTCGACCCGCCCTGCTTTTGTTCGCTCTTTTCTTCCCCCGTTCCGGTGCTTTCGTCGACATTTGTCGCAGTAGCGGTGTTGGCTGCCTTCGCTTGGGAATCCCCAGCCGCTTTCACCCGTTTCTGTTCTCGCATTTCCATGATCCATTTTTCAACGTTTTGAACTGCTTTCTCGGGGTCTCGTTTATATCTGAGAAGGTAGCCCTGGATCTCGGCCGGACTATACTCATATTGGGGAATTTTCGTAGCAAACTCGGATGCCAAGGCCGAAACCGCAGCGTTAGCAGCGGCTTTCTTCTGCGCGGATTCCCGGGATACCTCGTCCGCAGGAGAATCAGAGTCCATGCTGCTATCTGCGTCAAGCGCAGTGTATATGGCATTGAAAATGGATGCCGAAATGTCGCGGTCGGCCCAGCCAAATTCGATGGACATGTCTACCCTGCCTGGTCGGATCAACGCCTTATCCAGTTTCTCGATGTGGTTCGTGGTCATGATTAGAATGCGACCCTCCTGAGAGGCGACGCCATCAAGAATATTAAGTAGACCGGAGAGAGAAAGCCGGCCGGGCACTGGGCTCGGAGCTGCGCCGGGGGCTTGATCAGCGGTGGTGGAGACTAGGTCCTTCGTCGTTGGGGTGTTTGGGGCCTTGGGTTGCTCTCGGGTATTTGTAAGGCCAGCTGTGTCAATATCCTCAAGCAGGACCACACATCGTCGCGGCAGCTCGGAAAAGAGGGTAGTCAGATTCTCCTCATTGGAATGGATGGAACTCAGGCTGACGATGTAGATTCTTAGGTTGAAATGGCCCGCTAGGGCGAGACTTAAGGAACTCTTGCCGGTTCCTGGCGGGCCATAGAGAAGATACCCACGTCGATATGGGATTCCTCTGTTCGAATACCAACGGCGAGTTGCAGGATCGAGATAGTCGGTCATGTCGTCCAAAAGCCGTTTTTTTGTGTCCGCACTTAGAATAACCGTAGAAAGGGGCCGGGTATCCCGGGACATGTTTCGCTCCCAAGTCGGCTCCGCGCTTGCACCTTTGAACGTCCCTCGATATATCAACG
The DNA here is from genome assembly GCF_000732125.1 of Scedosporium apiospermum. Taxonomy (NCBI): domain Eukaryota; kingdom Fungi; phylum Ascomycota; class Sordariomycetes; order Microascales; family Microascaceae; genus Scedosporium; species Scedosporium apiospermum. The sequence goes on from NW_015971799.1 coordinate 1,126,112, forward strand.
TTTTCTTCGCGTCCTTCTCCACGTATGCTAGTTTGGCTTCGAGAAGAAGCTCCTTAAGAATCCAAGGGCTCCTCCCAAAGCAAGCTATTGATATCTCTTCCCTCTTTACGGGTATGGGTTAGTTAGTACTTCCATGATCAGCTCGCCAGATACCCCACCACGATGCTTCACACTTACCTCACTGGCAGGCGTGAAATACATTTGGTTACGGTTTTGAGTCCTTTGAAAGAGAAGGAGCCTTCCCCGGTACCAAAATACATGGCTTCCAAACGAAGGGGTGTAGGAGAGCGTCTTGCGATGCTTCTCGGTAGAAGCACTCGCTCCGCCCTCGTCGTCCTCGTCGTCATCCCGCCATCTCCATATAAACCAACTTCGAGATGATAGGTTGGTGTTAACCACGAATCGACGCGAAGACTGGGCAAATTTCTGCGCCGCAACCCATGCCATAACGATATTGTAAATTTCATCATCAACACGAATCTACCAGAAGACGGGTCGTTAGGAAGAAGAAAAATAAAACTGAAAAAAAAAAGGAAAGGAGAGGAGAAGAGGGGGGGGGGGGGGGGGGGGAGAAGGGTAAAAAGGACAGGCGTACCTCGACAGTACTCATGAAATGGGAGGATACTAAATTCCAAATGTATCCACTAATGTAACTCCAGGAAAAAGCCAGCCCACTGAAAAGGACGACGACAGGAATGTAAACATTTAGGTTTAGACCGAGATATTTGAATATGGCGTCTGAGAGGCTCGAGAACCCAGGGAAGAAGAGATCCAAAAGAGCGACGAGGGACGACGTGGGCACGTCTCCCGAGGCTGCAGGCCTAGGCTGGCCGAGCCAAGAGGGGAGAGAGGTCATGGCTAGGTTATGATAGATCTCCAGAGCAGCAGACGAGGAGAAGATCTCGACGTAGCAGCTCCACTCCTCCACGGCGTTTCGACAATGGACTCGGCTCTCCAATGGTGATTATTCCTCACCCGAATGGACGTTGAAGAAGGTAGAAGGTGGGTGGTTTTATAAGAGGAGAGGATGATCTGCATCGCCTCGTGGAATGGTCCTTCCAAGATGGCCGCTGATGCTGACGAACGCTGGGCAATGCCGGCCAATTGACAACTCAGGTCGGTATCACCGCTTCCCAGGCTAGCACGGCCTAGATTGAGTCACCCGGACTGAAATTTCAATGCAAACGGTAGGGCTGCGCAAACAGCTGCCTAGTGGTGATGCGAGATTGAATCCGCAATTGTGCATTTGATGTCGGCATGATTGTCCCTGACCGCTGATCGGGGGTGGGGCCGTGAATCCTTCCAATTGTTTTGCATCGTTCGTTGCATCGGCCATCGCGAGAGTTCATGTGAAATGTAAAAAAGTGACGTTAGTGAAGAGGGGCGAGGCCAATCCCAAGCCCAATGCAATGTCTCAACAACATTGAACCTCGTAATTAGGCAGCAACTGCATAGGAGTGTCAGATTTGTGAATTTGTGGGAGGGATGGAATTTGGCAAGTTACACGAGTCGGGCGCAGGCTCTGGCAGTCTCCAGTCTCATGAGCTTCAAGGGATGAAGAGGTTCAAAGTGTTTGGACAAACAACGAGGGAATTGAAGGGCTGACTGCTGACCCGGCTCCACTCGGAGATGTACAAAGGTAGTGCAGCCAAGATGGATCGAATTGACGAATTGATGCAGGATGTTGTTCCCTTCCACTTGCCCATGCCCCATGCCCATGTCCATGTCCATGCCACCCAGCCAGTCTCAAATATACCCTTGATTATGTCGAGGGCGCCAATACCTCGCGGTCTGCTCGTTCCGTGGCGGATTCGCAAAGGCAAGATGGCAAGATTGCAGCAAAAATCGAGACACAGCATCGTGCACCTAAGGCGTCCGAATCGTTGCCGAGTTCAATCATCACCTTTACCTTTGTACTCGTGAGGATATCGGAGGATAGCTTCACCAACCAGGCTCCCCACTCTGGCCTGGGGACGCTCAGGATCCGTAGAATGACGAACGTAGTTTCTCAAGATTGCGACAAAATGCTTGATGCGACGAGCAGTGTATAGAAAGTGCTCCTTCCAGCATCAGTAATGAGCTCGCTCACCCCTGGTGTAACTAGGCCATGGCTCTGTGTCCTCATCAATTGATCCATGGTCAGAAGTTAAGAATGAGAACATCGCTGCATGGCTTCTCGATCTATGGAACATTTGGATTGAATCATTCATGGCTCGAGAGGAGCAGGATGGATCCGCAAACCAATCTTTTGACCACGATCTCTTTTCAACGTCACTGCAATGTGATATTGTCGTATCTTGGGGGAGAAAACACGATTACACAACTACCATCGTGACAAGTTTGACACACAGCATGAGACGGAGCTGGAGAGGGGAAGGCGTCTCAAAAACCGACATGGATTGAGCTGGCTTCGGATGGAGAAGTGTGCTCTTCTCTTTTTATTTTATTTACTTTTCTTCTTTTTTTCCCCTCTTCCTTTCTTTTCTCCCTCTTCTATTTCTTTGGGGCTTTTAGTTTTCCTGCCCGCTGGCCGACCCAAAAAATCTCGCCGGGAGAGTGGCTAAATTGCTCACCACCTCCTCCTGATGGGACAGCGTAGTGTAGATATGCTGAGGAGGGAGGTATGGGCTTGGGAGCCAACGATCCCCGTAACCTTTAGCGTGAGCGGTCGGAGACTACTTCATAGGCGCTCCCAGGTCGGCCTTTCCGAATCACAATATACAATTCTCCAGGCCGGTCGGTTCTGCGGGCAATCATACATCCATTGGCGATGGTGCATTGGGCGGCGATGTTATTATGTTCTTCCTCCAAACCATCAATTATCAATTGACCTGTGATGTTTCTCCTCCAAGTTGCTGATGGCTCCGTCGGCTGGTCCATCATTTACAGGTTACGGGTTATTGGTCCAATTCTCAACCCGAGCCAGGCCAAGATCGATTTCGCAAATAGGCTCAAAGGGGGTTAATTCTTGAATTCCCGTATATGAGGGCGGGGAGAAGCAATCTGTCGAATACAACCTGCAAATTACATTGAGTGTGGAGATCAATTGATATTTGCCGTCCCTCCAAATACCAATTGATCAGATGAGTGCGTGCTCTGGGGTGGCTACTGTTGTATGGATCAATTGTGTTGCATATTGGCGTGTATTGGCGTGTATCGTTGGCGTTGGGATGAAAGAGATGCTTGCATTTTACACTTCAGGCACAACCCTTTGACTTAGTCGAGGGAGGGGCCGAGAAGAAAACGCAAGAGTCTCCGAACGAGAGGAAAAGGAGAAAGAAACACTTCATTGTTGAAACCCGAGGGTTGAGGACTGAGTAATACCCCAGGCGTGCGTGGACGTGCGATTAGTGACCAATGGACAGGTTGCAGCCGGGTTGTTCTTGGCACACGCTTCGACGTCAATATTGACGAGACTCGATCTACATTTCTCGGCGTAGAGTTCCTCATTGAGACGGAGACGATCCATGGCTTATCCTCGAAGCCGGGAGGGGAGGGGACGTGATAATACTTTGCAATGCCGAGAGTTAAGCAATTTGATATATTACAACACTTGATCGGATTGATTTGATTTATTCAAATACATAGTTCAATTGATAGAAACAATAGGGACAAAAAAGTGCCACCATCGATCCATCGCCAGGCTGATCTGTTGGCTGGTTCTCTCAAGTACAGGGCCACCTAGTCCTGTCGTACCGTCGCATAGGGAGTTGAGACCATCGCAAGGAAGGGGCAGGTTCTCAAAAGAAGAATATCAATGCGTCGCAAAAAGCTTGGTTCCCGCCCGCACGGTGAAATAGTCCTGAGACACTAGATAGAGTGAGTGCCAGGCAATGTATCCTTTTATTACCCCCATCCTGCCTGTGTACTCTTGCTACTCTTCCTACTCCTCCTACACTTCCTCCTCCGACCCCCCCCCCTTCCTTTCGCCCATGTTAATAGTCTCAGTATTAGACTTCCAAAATACTATGTGCGGCGGTTGTATACTCCGTCCCTGTTCCCGGCGAACCCAACGTTTGCCGATACTCTCCTTCCCCCTTCATCCTACTTCGTAGACTTCTCTCTCAACCTGCCATATCTGCCCCAAGTCTGTCTCCTTCTCGAGGTATCTTTTACCTCTTCGAATACCCGCGATCTCGAATTTGATTCTTCACTTATACTCCCCTCGCTTTCGCCGAATAGATCGAGTGCACCAAGGATAGCGACTCAGGCCTCTCGAGGCCATCACCAGGTGTCCACGACACGCCGCGTCTTGATGTAACGAGTAAGAAGAAAGCATCGTAACGGCCCTCATTCGAAGCAGCGAGGCCTCCGCCACCGATCGGCCGGTTTTTCTCAACTCAGACAGAGATGGACAAACCGAATGGAAAGCAGGCTGAACTCAACCCTCGGACGTCGATGGCGGCCTCCATGCGCCTGTCCGTTGTGGGAGACGAAGAGGGTTGCGATGTCTCGGCGTCCTTGAGCCCGGACGCGGCCTTGCGGTTGTCAATCGCATCACTGCCGGGCCCTGATTCGACCAGTTTTGCATTAGGCGCTAGGGAGCCCCAGATCCCTCTCCAGAGTCATTCCATTTCCGATACAGCGAGCCGACAGCGCCCAAGCACGGCACCAAGTCGGCCTTCAAGCATCGCGAAGCCGCGACTGGTGGATTCTTCATTACCAAATAACCTAACTCTTCGTACGGATCCAGAAACCGCCGGGGCGCCTGTAGCAGCCAACCCTGCGATCCAGGTTGAGGCGCCTTATGAGGGGCCCTCGGGCCCTTCACACCCCTATCAAATGTATCCACAGAGACCTACGAGCGTTTCTACCATCTCAACATCGGCCCCGGGCCATGAACGGGGTTACTCGGGACCAAGAGACCCGGCACATCCCTACACGCTCTATCCACAAACTACGGCAACGGGCGATGTTGGGCAACTCACCGCCATACCAGTAGGATTTCCGAGCGTTTCAAGTACTTACCAGCAACGAGCTGGGGCCGGCAACGAAAATTCGCCAGGTTTTGTCGCATCTCTTGCCCATGCAGAAGAGCTACCGCCGTATTCTAGGTATCCTGTTAATGACTTCAGCACAAAAACCGGGGATGTCGAGCAGACTACGGCCGTCCCGGCCGCAGGGGATCCCTCCGCGCTGGAAAACAACTCCCCAGCCCAGGCCCAGGCCCCGGCCCCGCCCCAGCCTCTCCCAACAGCGAATGCTCCCTCTGCCGTTGCGCCTATACAGGGCGCCGGGGGGATCGGTTTGGCCACTAGGGATCCGGAATTTTCTTCTACCTCCTCCGATCTTGACTCGCCGCGCTTATCAACCCGCAGTTTCACATCAGACGGCAGTCAGCAGGAAATAAACTTAGCCCCTAGCGAAATCGAAAATGAAAAGGATTCGATGAAATCATGGCAGAAACGGGCGACGAAGAAGATGTGGGGCATCGTGCCATACTGGGCAATCGGACTACTCGCAATTGCCCTCGTTCTCATGGGCGTAATATTAGGAGCTGTAATCGGCACTTTCCTGTCCAAACACCGAAAGGGTGGCCCGCCGAAACCGTAAGACACAGCCCATCGACCTCGCCATCTACCTTGCGCACCCTCCTGAGTGTTCTTCTCACCTTCTCATACTAATATCGCGTATACAGGCCCAGTTTCGCCGACTCCAACTTCACTCCGGGGGTCATACCACTTGAGGCCGTTCCACCTGACCTGCCAGACCTGGAAATTGGGGAATGGAGTCTTCCTCCCTTTTTCCTGGCCAGCCTCGCCCCTAGCTCCTGCTTCACTATACCGACCCAAGCCCAGGCATGGACCTGCAACACACCTTTCAATATCTATTGGATGGATGTGGAGAAGGTTTCGGACAGCCTTCCCATCGCTTCCTACAAGCTGAAGTTTACGACCTCCAATAGTAACACAACATGGAGCAAGTATGCGTGGGGAACCCGACCCCCGGTTATCCCAGACCACCAACGCTTAATTCTGGTCAACGACACGCGTGAGATGGGCTGGGGACCTGCGTGGTGGCTTAACATGACCTACGACAAGACGGTCGTTCTCCAAGAAGACAAATTTTCGATACCGACGGAGCGTAGCAGAATATTTCGGCGTAATTCCCCATCAGAGTCGGGTTCATATCCCCCTGAGACAACCGACGGCGCGGGCGATCGAAAGGACAAAGACGACCCAGAGAGTAAGAAGTGGCCTGTCCCGGGCCCTGGTTCTGGTTTCCCACCATATCCCGGGGCCAAGGAGGGAGACAAGCCCTGGATTTGCACCTGGCCAGATACCGTTCTTGAATTCTTTCTTTATCCCGTCCAAAACAACAGTTACAATATTCATCCCACTAGTGCGACATACCCTCCTTTTACTGGCTTTCCATCGGGATTTCCGACTGGCTTCCCGACCGGCTTCCCGACAGGCTTCCCTACAGGCTTCCCGACCGGCTTCCCTACCGGCTTCCCCACTGGCTTCTCCGTATCGCCAACTCCCTCGGCCCTAGCGTCTGATTTGCCAGCTCTCTCCGGGGAAGGAGTATCCGCCTCAGCAACCCCATCAGTAAACCCATCGGAAGAGAAAGGCGATAAGGAGCGCTGGACTGTACCGAAAATTCTCCCACCGTATCCCAAAATCATCAAAATATCTGAACGCCGAATACCAGGCCCTACAAACAAACTCGCGTCGTGCGAACAGGTTGAAGTTATTGATGGCGGCAAGGATTCCCGACCAGTCCTCGACGAGGAAGGGAATCCTGTTCGAGTCACCATCCCCGAGAAGCCGGCATGGACACCCCCTCTTCCTCACGATAGGCGATGGCTAGACGCAGCTGATCTCTTTACCCGAGATACCCCAAAGGAGAACAACGAGTGTGGGTGTGTTTGGATGTTTGAATAATTCGCCATCTGGAAGGCTTGTGCCTCCGATTCCATGCCCTACCCGCGCCGTGTTCTGGATCCCGCCCTCCTCTTTTATCTCATTGCCTTCTTTATGGGTTGTCTTTCTGCTATATATATATATACGCACACCCAAAATCGCTTCCTCACGCATATGTAATGGCGTTTAAATGGATAGCCGGAGCCTCACATGGGGCGTATAAAACGCCTTGATTCTTTTTCCCCTCACTTGGGGCGTCTGCTCATGACTTGCATGTATAAGAAGGGTGGCCCTTCTCTTCTGGAGTATGTAAATATTTGATTCTTGTCCACAATGTTGGGATACCATAACATGTATAAATTTCTCGTGGAGTTGAGGCGGGTTGGCGTTTTTTTTTTTTTTTTTTTTTTTTTCCCTTTTTCCCTTCGGGAAAGGGGGGAGGGAGGAGGGGCTGGAAGAAAGAGCTCGAATTGGCGGAGGAATTTGGTCGCCGATTCCGGCCCTCAAAACACAGCAAAGTAATACAAGAACCTCTTGTGTACAATATTTTTGGTATAGCCTTTGGCTACGAGTTGTTGGGGCTCGGGAACGAACAGAAACCGTAAACAGGAGGTTGGCAGCGAGCGACTCAGGAGGCATCTATAGCATACTCACGACCTTTAAATGTCGGCTGCAAGAATATCTAAGAACGAGTCTGCCATCTTCCTAGCTTTCCTAGCTTCGATTGCCATTTTCCGCGCCTCAATCTCCTGTCGTCTAGCAGTCTTTTGCTCCTCCCTGGTGAGCCTGTGGGACTCCGTAGCACGACGTTGCTCCTCCAGAGACTTCATCTGGGCTTTCCGCGAATCTTCGTCTTTGCTAAATTTGTAGAACCCTACCCCCTTATCGCGAATTTCAGAGTCGGCGTTGTAGTGGGTCGCCTCAGGAGGAGTAACGCTGCGATCTCGTTTCCGGGCTAGCTCTTCCATCTTCTCTGGGTCCTCGGGATTGAAAGCCATGGTTTGGATGGCATCTCCGTAGATGAGCGTCTTGGGGGCGGCTGGTCTAGCAGACATGCTTTCGAGCTCTTTTGCACCAGCCCAGGCTCTCTCGCGTTGGCTCTCCATTTTCGCTTTCTCGGCTCTTGTCCCACGCCGCGTGCGTCCGTATTCATCTTCATATTCTATAATCTCATCATCATCGCTCTCACCATCCTCCCCTGGAGCTGGTTCGGAAAAGTCACTGTCGAAAGATTGCTTAGCATCTGCTTCTGACCACTTCCTGTCGAAGTCTACAAGCGGCTCTGCCTCGTTATCCTTCGGAACATATGTGCCTTTTTTCATAGCTGAGTAAAGGCGCGCCTTTTCCCTCATCTTCTCTCGTGACCTGTCCAGCTCGCTTGGCTCCAAGTCCCCAGGTACCGTGTCTCGTAATCTAATGCCTTTCCCAGATTTTCCATGCCCGATATGTTGTTGGCGTATCCCCGACTCGGAATCTCCAGGGCCGTGTTTCTTGGACTCGGTACGGCGCCGACGGCGGGGAGGTGCTTTCATGTCTTGGCCGTCCGTCATTAAAGCTGTCATTTGAGCCATGAAATCAAGAGAACTGCCCGAGGTTGCCTCATCACACCTCCTTTTCTTGGCAGGGCGTTGGCCGTAAATATTACGGTCTTGAGGCATCGCGGTCTACGGCAGCGAGGATCCGGGTCGTTCGAGATCGGGGGGTTCAACTTTGGGTTGAGCAAGTCGGATGGTTCGAGCAACCTGACAACGTAGAAATGTGAAGGTAGTGCCGAGTGTGGCAATGATTCTGTTTGGTGAAGCCAACTGTTAGCCTGCCAAGCTACTGACGCTGAGTCATGCGAAAATGAATCTCGAGTTCTAGCTGAACCGCCTCCCCCCCCTCCCCCCAATCAATTGATTTACTAATGGTTTTTTGATGCTGGGGCGGTGTTGTCCAGTGCCATATACATCGAACTCAACCAGGGAAGCCGAGTCTTGAAGAGCAGAAGATCCGAAAGACGAGCACGAGCGCCGTAAAGGTACAATGGCGACAACGAAGAGGTTTTTGGTTGCAATAATTGGTAGGCTGGATAAAGAGATTTATTTCTATGGTGTTTCAAGGCGGAGAAAGATGCGCTAATTTCTGAGAAACAGGTGTTGGTGGTGTTGGAAAATGCTTCCTCCAACAGCTCCATGCCCTTGCGACGAGGCGATCGTCGCCAAAATTGGATTTGGTCTATATCTCCACCAGCAAGAAGTCAATCTACAACAAGGACTATTCGCCCATCGAGATAGAAGGCGTTGCCGAAGTCCTGGCTCGATCATCACAAGCACCGCCGCCAACCGACGAGCTCGTTGATTATCTGGCCGCAGCTCCTGCCCCAGTTGTTTTAGTAGACAATACGAGCTCTCAGGATATCGCCGACAGCTATCCCTTATTTTTGAGCCGTGGAGTGAATATTATAACTCCCAATAAAAAGGCATTCTCTGGATCATACGCCTTATGGGACGCCATCTTCTCCGCAGCGGAAACGTCCGGTGCCAAGGTTTTCCACGAGTCATCGGTCGGTGCTGGCCTGCCTGTAATCTCGACACTAAAGGACCTTATTGAAACAGGCGATAAGGTCAACAGGATCGAAGGTGTATTCAGCGGTACAATGTCTTTCCTCTTCAACTCGTTTGCCCCAACAGAAGGCTCCGGCGGAAAGTGGTCAGATGAAGTGCGGAGGGCCAAGGAATTAGGCTATACCGAACCCGATCCAAGGGACGATCTGAACGGTCTCGATGTGGCAAGAAAGCTCACAATCCTGGCAAGGCTTGCAGGCTTACCTGTCGCATCGCCCACTTCATTCCCGGTGCAAAGCCTTATCCCCAAGGAACTCGAGTCCTGTGCCTCGGGCGAGGAATTCCTCGACAAACTCCCCCAGTTCGATAAGCAGATGGAGCAGACAAAGAACGAGGCTGAGGCTGAAGGCAAAGTAGTTCGGTTTGTTGGCAGCATTGACATTCCTTCCAAAACCGTGAAGGTCGGGCTGGAGAAGTTTGACAGAGGACATCCCATTGCTTCATTGAAGGGAAGCGACAATATCATTAGTTTCTACACGGACAGGTATGGAAGCAACCCGCTCATTGTCCAGGGGGCAGGAGCTGGTGGTGAGGTTACGGCAATGGGCGTGACGAGCGACCTTTTGAAGACGATCGTTTAGGCATTAGGCATCGTTGGCGAGTGAGAATTCCCAGCCCATAGTCGAAAAAGGGGGGAAGTGGACAAATAAAACTTTTTCTGGCCAACGTCTTGGGGATAATCCATTGCTATGGCGAAGTGGGCTACGGTTGACGTTAAGGCGGAAACGTTCGTTAGGTCTTCGGCTCTTGTAACGTATCCAAGGTAGCTTTTTGCGTTGGTGTCCTGTGTCGGAGAGAAGATGACAGGACGCCTGGATCGTCTTGCCGCTGCGTGGTCGCTGCAGACCCCTGACGAACAGGGGATGCGGTCACCTCATCCGCCCAGTACGTCCTCCAGAGCCAGACAACAAGATCGAGAAAAATAAGGACCGCGACGGGCAGTAAAATTAAAACTGCAATGGCCAGCTGAAGAAATTGGGTCAGTAAATGGGGCCAGGTATTCCGCTGGCCTGGCGGGGTCATGGACATGACTGGATTGATGCTCACCGAAATCCACGATATTGAGCTAATGAAGGTGGACGGGTCACCCGGAAACAGAAACTGGTACGAAGACACCATCGCATTCATAGAACTTGCATCGATCACTGCTATTAAACAAGAACTCGCAGAGGCTGGGCAAGTAGGCGAATAGAACGCAAAATAATATCGAGGAAGCCTGAGAGGAAGCGAATGATATCGATGCTTCGTAGTCGAGCCTTTCTCATCGAAAGGGGTGAGAAGCTTCAATGAATCAAAAGCCAGCACCCTGAACACCTCCCTTTTGGACTGAGCTGGGATGGGATTCAGGAAATTAATTCCCTGCCTGGCAGAATTGAAGGTCTTGATAACTTCCCAGCTGGTTGCAGTTGGAGCATGACTTCGATCCACAAGTGTACCAATTTAGGTAAGCATTGCCCTCAAGCATCGTTTTTGCTTTCATATTGTGATTTTATTGACGGACTCGACAGCTTGATGATATTGCGTTGCCCGTGGTCATGGGTATCAGCCATCAACCTACAATTGACCGAGTCATTACGGCAAACCTCATCGCCTCCAAATCTGGCCTGAGATCGAGGCAAATCAGTTCACTATGTCTCGAGAAGGTCATCCTGAGCAGGGACCAAATGAGAACTTACCCTCGCGGCCTAAGAAACGGCACTACCGTCAACGAGCGCATGCCAATCCATTCTCTGACCATGAGCTAGTCTAGTACGTAGAAACGGCAGATCGATGAAAGTCATTGATGCTAACTTGACGAAAGCCCAACATGTCCGAATGCAATGGACTGGTCTTCACATTATCCCTTTTTCATTCCACCCCGGTCCACCACGGAGTCGTTTCATAAACAAATAGCGAGTCCTGAACTGGATGGGCAAGAAAAGCATGTGGAGATACTGGATATTGGCTGTGGTTTCGGTGGCCTTTCGATGGCCCTCTCCACGCTTATGCCCGAGACCTTAATCCTGGGTGAGCCGATCCTTTTCCTATCATTACAACTTCAAATCCGTGGGGGTTTCCTTTTTTTTTTTTTAACACTGAAGGCTCGAAACGAGAAGGACTTGAAATACGGTCCAAAGTCTCGCAGTACGTTAGGGATTTGATTCAATCCTCGCGAACTGAGAGTGCTATTGCGGGTCCCTATCAAAATGTTTCGTGTCTCAGAGCGAACGCAATGAAGTTTCTTCCAAACTTCTTTAAACAGGGGCAGTTATCGAAAATATTCATCTGCTTCCCTGACCCCCATTTTAAAGCCAGGAAGCACAAGGCTAGGATCGTTTCGGCCACTCTCAGCTCCGAGTACGCCTTTATCCTACATCCAGGTGGGATTATATACACAATTACAGACGTGGAGGATTTACATCAATGGATGGTCGAACATTTTGAGACCCACCCATCCTTCAAAAGAATCTCCCAAGACGAGGAGGAGAAGGATGAGTGCGTACGCCTGATGATGACGGAAACAGAAGAGAGCAAAAAGGTCGAGAGGAACAAGGGTCCGAAATATGTCGCATTATTCAAACGACTCGAGGATCCTCCTTGGTGAGGCTGCGGAGGGCCGGCGAATTGTCGGAGAATCCTCATTCTTCACCGCCCCGACAGAAAGCCACTACAGGCCTGACTCTATAAAATTGTCCCCAAAGCAGCTGTTTCTGCGTACCTTTGTAAACTACTTCGAGGTTTACATGCGAAGCAATACAGGACATTGTACACACCGTTGTACCTCGGTTCTCGAGGCATTGTTGAAGTTACATCACCCTTCGTTATAAACTAGCCGTGTATTGGCGATTAAGTAAGCATTATTTCATTTTGATTACAACAATACTTGTAGAGCCAAGACAGGGGGAACATCATCACAATTGTCGCTTCGGGTTAATATTGTCCTCCATTGAAGTCTTAGAAGGCCGAGTGCTCGGGAACTCTTCCTCTCATCCACTACCTGCCGCTGATTATCGATGGTTTTGTGAGCACAACACACAAGCATGCTCGGAATATTGGTTGGTGCCCTGCATCGCACTTTTCCCAGAGACCAGCGACTGTGCTAAGGAGAAGTGAGATGGTACCTACCACCTCCCTCTCGAATCATGGGCTTCACACAAAAAAATCTAAGTCTTGCCGTTATAGGAGCGTTTATCGCCTGGGGATATGCCATTCATTGGATCCCGGCATTACGTTGGGTGGGATACTCGTTCGTATTTGGTGCCTCTATCACTCTTCTCCTCCTTACGACTCCTCTGCTCAAAGCCAGGAAACCAAGTCGTGCAGGGCGCATGCGCTCACCACGACCTTGTGGACCGAAGTTCCTTGGTCCGAAAACATGGACAGCCGAGTTAGACGACTTTCGATCCAGCCGGGATTACGACCCATCCCCTATATCGACGGATTCTTTGCAGATATCCAACTCCTTTGACGAACTGATCCACCTCATTCTTCGTGATTTCGTGGCCTCCTGGTATTCGCAGATCAGTAGGGATCCATCGTTCCTAAATGAGGTGGATAAGGCTATTCGGCTAGTCGTCTTAAATATTAGAGATCGGCTTCTCGACGTCGATTTAGCTGATGTGATAACGGCGCGTCTCGTGCCTATCTTTACCACGCACTTCAAAGACTTCTACACCGCCGAGACTGCTGTTCGAGGCCGTAAGCTGAACCGGTCAGTTACAGAATCGGAAGAGCTTGATCTTGCTATCGCATCAAAGTACCGCGATGGCAGGCTCCATGTCGCCGCGTCTCTTTCATTCTCCGATACAAAGCTTATCCAGCAGGACTATCTTAGAACGCTTGTGGAGGGTATTCTTCCGAGATTGCTACCGGCTCATCTTCTCTCGAGCAGAGCCGTGTCTACCCTAGTTAAAGAAATCGTGGCGTGTGCGGTACTGTCACCGATTGCCCAGGGCTTGTCGGAACCCGATACTTGGAACCAAGTGATGGAAAATTATGGGCGTACCATGCTCCAAGATAGGTCGACAGTGCGCAAATTGAGGGCGGCCCTTGATCAACATGCCTCTCCTGTTCCGAATCCAGAAAGAGTGGTTAACTTTCCCAGACTGTCACCTGGTGATAGCGAAAGGAAATTCGAGAAGTTCATTCGCGCCATTCGGAAGACGAGCAATCTCTCCGATGCACGGCGGTTCCGCAGCGAAGTATCAAGTCAGTTTAAGAAGGATTCACTCGAAGATAACCAAGATCAGGTCTACCTCCGGCGCTTGGAGATGGGAAAGAGAATGCTTGACCAGCGAGTGTATCACTTAGCAGCTGGAGGCGACCGCATGGCACCGACGCCCTCTTTGCCACACTCGAAGTCCTCTCCGAGCGTCTTCAAGCTCGAAGGCGCCAACCTAATCGAGCTCCTCAGGGATTCTTCCGGCCTATCATATTTCATGGAATATATGGATAGGCAGGGCTTGATGTCGCTCGTGCAATTCTGGCTTGTTGTCGATGGGTTTCGAAATCCTCTGGAAGATGATGGCCAAGATGATGAACAAATTCCAGCCTCCCTCCCAAAATGGTCCAATTCAGACAGAATTGACCTACAGCAGATAGATGAGGCATATTTATCAAGGCCCGAGCTCAAGATTCCATCATCAGCCAAGTTCGAGGTAACCCAATTTCTACGAGCTGGGAAATCCGCGACACCTTTACAGTACTACAAAGCGCGAAAAGCTATCCTTACAGCCCAAACAACAGTATTAGAGGAAATGAAATCGAAATATTTCAAGCCCTTTCAAAGATCAGACTTGTTCTACAAATGCCTAGCGTCCCAAGAGGCTTCAACGAGCCACCCATTATCGGCTTCGGGTGTGCCAATCATGATAGATGCCGCATCCCGCTCAGGATCACTCACAGCATCACCCGGTTTGGGCCCTAAGCCTCGCCCTGCTGCTAAGGCAGCCCCAAGATTGGTGGGCGTGGATGGGATACGATCGAGTTCAATTTCAGATCTTCGAGCGGTGTCTACGGACGATATCGCGATTGGTGGGAGGCTAAACTCGTATAAGATCTTGGATGGTGATGTCAGCAATCCACTTTTCGATGAAGAATGCGAGAATGACGACATGATTGATTCCGTGCAGAGCCTCGACCAAAGCCACATCCAAGCAGCGCCCGACAATCAAGTCGTTCGGGCGGTTGAAGAGGCACTAAATACGATCCTAGAAGACGACAGGCCACAGACGGCCGAGGATCTTCGTGCTTCTCTTTTTGGAAACGATGACGGGGGGGGTCCTTTTGCCGTTCCAACTGATAGTGGCTCGCCCAAGCCTGCCGCCAGTGCGGGGAGGTCGTCACAAGCATCCAAGGAGCCGGAAAAACCAAGTCTCGAGTCCTTAGGTCTGGTTACTTCCAATTCTCGTATTGGAGTTTTCGTGGACGATGACCTCTTCACGGACGAGGGTACATACCTCCCGGACAATATTGAGGATCTCGATGATGCGGAGAATAATGACAACGGGGATGAGGTGCATGAAGCTGCTCCGGGAGACCTAGGTCTGGCAGAAGCAATCACTAAGCTCACGAATGACATCGACCGGCTCAACACCCAGGAAGCCGTCATCGACTCCCTCACGAAGAAGGCCGAGCTAACGAACAATATGGCGGAGCTGAGAATATTGCGCAAATCCAAGGCGAGTCTTCAGCGGGAGCTCAGACGCAAGCGGTTACAGAGGCAACAGTACGTGATCCAGGAGAGCGATAACAGCCTCTACGGACGGTCCACTGTCAAGATAAAGTCCATCCGAGTAGGGAAAGAAGACGATGGGCGGGAGTATGCTTTGTACGTCGTTGAGGTCCAGCGCAACGCTGGAGAACAGGTGCCGGCCGCAACTTGGAGTGTGGCACGAAGATACAGTGAGTTTCATGAACTTCACCAGAAACTGAGATCGATGTATCCTTCCGTCCGTAGCCTGGACTTCCCCCGCCGGCGTATGGTGATGAATTTCCAAAGCGAATTTCTCCGCAAACGGCGTCTTGCACTAGAGCAATATCTTCAAGGCTTGCTTCTGCTTCCAGAGGTTTGTAGGAGCCGCGAGCTTCGTGCGTTCCTATCCCAGAGTGCTGTCGCTCATGGCCCAGAGCTGGTAGACAGGGAGGGAAAAAGGGACATGATTACGCGCTTTTATGACTCCGTTGCCGATGGGGTCGAGGATATTCTTGGGAATATACCCGTATTGGACCAGTTATCGCTGGCGGGACAGAACCTCATTGCAGCGGCGACCAACCAGCTCAACACTGCGGCGAATGAACCCGGCGGCGAAGGCAATATCCCAACAGAGGCGGAGGCAGAACTAAACGCCTTCGAGGATAAAGAGCTCGAACCATTCATCAAACCTATATGTGATATATTCCTAGAGGTATTCGAACTCAACAGGGGGAATAATTGGCTTAGGGGGCGCGCCGTTGTGGTCGTTCTTCAGCAACTCCTTGGTGGGACCATTGAACGAAAGGTGCGCGAGAATATCAAGGCTTTGGTGCAGGAGGACGCCATTTTACGATACATAAACCTCCTGAAAGACCACCTATGGTCTCGCGGACAGCTGATTCGGAACAAGCCTACGCGGACATCTACCGAAAAGAAGAGGTCCCGCAAAGAAGCCAGTCTCATGCTAGCGACTCTGGTGCCAGATCTTGCGGGTGGCGTGGTAGGGAGGCTCAATGCCCAGGCGGCGAGCCGACGCATATTTGCCACATTGAATAACCCCCGATTAAAGTAAGCACGTGGTCTATTGTCTGTAGTGCGGGACTCGTTTGCTAACATTGATCTACAGCTCACATCTTGTATTCACCCTATTAGACGAGGTGGTCGAGGTTGTGTTTGGAAGGCGACCGAATACAATGGAGCCATGATTTCTACTCATACGGAGTACTGAACGACTGCTACCCCTTTCTTCCCCTCTTCCTTCGGGGCCCGAAAACGGTTTTGGGGGGGGGGGGAGAGAGAGTGTGTGTGTGTGTGCGCGCGCGCGGAGCAGGAGGACACTTGTGAGGAATCGATTTCTCTTCTCTGTTTCTCCTCTAGATGTTTCTTATTAGGGGAAGGAGTGAGTTGCAGTGTAGAGTTTGCAATACGTATTCAATGGGTGGATAGAGGTTAGCTAGGGAAATTATATTATAATATTGTAATATCTAATGAAGTCAAGCAATCGACGCGTTCATGTTCGAAACACTTCGTCCTCCAATTGTCCAGACTAGGGCAGAGCAGAGAAAGCAAAGACCTGGACAATTGGAGTTTATGAGGTACCTTTGGACATCAACGTACTAAGCAGCTATTATTATGGCCTCAGGCAGGAACAGAGATAAATGTGTTTGGGCCTTAATCAGTGTCCAGTATGTAAGATTATGTACGAAGTACCAAGTGTGCAAATAAACTACAACCGCGCTTGCATAATTCAACCAAGTCCCCACTTCCCAGACCAACGCACTTGACCCAAACAATAATCTCCTCTCCAATATCGAACTCTCTTTCTTCTCAGCAAGTATCATCCTGTATCCTTCAACCACAACCTACCTATTCTCTCAAGCTCGCGCACAGCCGGTCCTCGCATTTGGCCGGTAAGATTATTAGGCTCCACCCCGGCGACCGGATCTGGAAATACCTCTCGCAGTTAACTGGCCGCCGTCTCATTCGTAGACATGACGGAGGTTTCTGCAACGCGGCTCTACCTAGGAAATCTTCCCCGCAATGGTTAGTCGCAGAATATGATGCCCTCTTCAGACCTGCACCGGCGGGCCGACGGTGGACTGGCCATAAACTCCGCCGGAATCCCTCTCAATCTAAAGATCCGACCACTTCGTTCTCATGGATGCGACTGGATGCACCTCAATATCTGGCCGGCTGCCTGCACCCCTACCGTCAACCGCTAACTAAAAGCCCACTCGAGCAGTGTCCAAGGCCGACATCGAAGCCCACTTTTCCAAGTATGGCAATGGGAAGATCACTGAGGTCAAGCTCATGAATGGCTTCGGCTTCATTGAGTATGAAGACCCGTTGGATGCTCGTGATGTTGTACCTGGTAAGGAGATACCAAAATGGACTTTCATACACCACGCATCCGACCAAGGATCCTCGTTGCTAACATGGCTGTCGTCTAGCTTTCCGTGAGTTTATCCGCCACGGCTGCCCACGAACGCCCTGCCAACACCCTGCATGCTCCTCCCGCTCCAAGCTTGTATCAAGGAAGAATCCCTATGCTGACCAGTGTAGACGGGACCGATTTCATGGGAGAGCGCCTCACTGTTCAATTTGCTCGTGGAAATCGTCATCGCGAAGGGTTTAGCGGGCACGAACGCGCCCCTCCCCGACCGCGTCGCACCCCCCATCGGATGCAAATTACCGGGCTACCCAACGACACTAGCTGGCAGGTCTGTTAATATCGATTCGCCCCTTCTCTTTGGACTCCAGGAGTGTCTTTTCCTCCGTTTGATTGGCCGGCTTCTTGCGTTCCACTGCTCCTGGCACTCTTGTTGAGGCTGCTCTGGCCACTCTTCTTCCATCAGTCCGATATGCCTCTCCCCCCGTTTCCGTTCCTTGTTCCACTTCGCGCATGGATGGATTATACTCTACCCCCCCCGGCATACACGTCGACTTTGCATTTGGTACCGGGATCCGCATCTTCCTCCCGGTGTTGTCCTTTCCGTTCATAATTCCGCGTCCAGCCTTTCGGATGCCTCCATTCATTGGTTCTGCTTTGGTACCCTGCGCAGCCACTTACATGGAACTGGAAATAGGACCTAAAAGACTTCGCACGACAATCCAATCTTGACGTGGTCTATTCCGAGACTGGCCGCGATGGAACTGGACGAGGGTGCGTCTGCGCAGCTATTTCACCCAACCTTAGAGAGATGCGCCTGCTAACTCACCATGGGAAGCTTCGTGGAATTCGAGACCGCAGCAGACTTAAAGACGGCAGTGGACAAGCTTGATGGCAGGGAGTTCAAGGGCAACGCCGTTTCTTGCATTTCAGATGTACGCCAACGTAATCCCCCACCCCCCCGAAGGTCGCAACCGGACATTCATTAACATCGCCATGAGTAGACACAACCAGATCCACCTCCCCGAGAACGTGCTCGGTCCCGGTCCCCTGGGAGACGTCCCTATATGCACCCGCAGGACGATTATGATCGTCGGGGCCCTCCTCGAGGATACAGTCCTCGCCGTGAGGGCTATCGAGATGGCTATCGGGAGAGAAGCCCCGGTCGACGACCACCCCCACCTGACTACTACGATGATCGTAGCAGAGGCTATAGGTCTCCACCACGCCGCCCTCTTGACGATTACCCGCCGCGCCGCGGCTACGACGATCCTTATCGTCGTGACTATCCCCTACCTGCAGACCCCTACGCAAACGGTAGGCCGTACGATCGACCTCCTAGGGACTTCCCCCCTCGTGACGGGGGCTATCCTAGGGATGGTTATGGACCAAGAGACTACGACCGGGGCCGATACTGGTAAATCTAATCCTTTACCCTTGTCCGAATTGAGCCTTGACGAGAATATTAGATCCACTTTATGCGAGTTCACGAGGCCGAGATAACAATGGCGGTAACGCAGAGGCGTGGGCTGGTGTAACTTTTGTAAAATGAGTGGTGTGTCTTTGGTTGTAAGCGAGAATGCATGATTCCGTGTGTGGGAGGCTGCGACAGGCGTCGACAGCTCCGTATATGTAAGGAACGAGGTTAAGGCTATGATGGCGTGGGCTTTTCGTCTGATTATTAGGGTAGAATGAACAATCGTCCAATGTCATTGGGAGTTCTTAATGCCGCTCATCGAACGGTCCTGGCGGTTTGCCGTAATGTGATGGTATACACGTATTTTCACCCCCCTTCTCTCCCTCTCTCTGTGAAGACTTGATTTGGTGTCCCAGGGTAGCGTTCTCTACGCAACGAACAGACCCACTACTGGCTTCATGACATATACGTAAACGCCGACCGGGACTCGTCGTAATTTGTTGCCGAGTGACCCTTGGTAACTGCGCAGTCATAGGATTTTGCTTTTGTTCCTTTTGTTCACCCTACATGATAATATATATACAACATTGTAACAACTGCCCACATTTCACTTGTTGCTCGCGAATGACGTGGCGGTCCGACGAAAGGGGGGTTTTGGCGCCCGAGATCAAGGGTCACACGACGCATGGGTCTGGCGAATGCTTCGGACATCAGGCAGTTTTCCTCCATTGCGAATGGAGGCCAATTAGACTGCTAATAGTACCCGCCATGCCGACAAGACCATCATCGAAGCCAACCCAACCAAGAGCCGAAGTGGGAATTGTCAGATCGCACAAGTCGGAGAAGAGCTGGAGGCGGCTGGCCGATCTTTCGCTAGTCCCGCGCGTTAGATACCAAGGCAAGACGTGGGTAGGAGCTTGAGCACAAAGTGCTCTGTGGTCTAGGCGACATAGAACTTACATGGCAATCTTCTTGCTTTCCACGACGCCTTCACCCTCCTTCTTATCTACGCGGGCCTCCCGCCTGCGTAGGATGTGCAAAGTGTAAAGTTGAGCCACTATGCTACAGAGGATACCGACGGCCCAGAAGCGGTATGCTTCGCGCTGGAGGGTCTTGGCCCTTTCCGACTTGCGCACACCTAGCGCATCCAGAAGTGTGGCCAAGTCGCAGGACAAATAGCCCGCATAGCCAAGCTGGCGGCCAACGGTTGCATAGCGCAGCACGGGGTCCATGGTTTTGTTGTCGGCGGCAACTGCAGCGGCTTTGAGGTGTTCGATATTCTTCCCAGCACGGAATACCTTACGGGCGAGCCCAAACTGTCGCTTGAGAGCGTCCCAAGGAGCTATCTCGGTCTTAGAGCCATTGGTACGAAACAGGTACCAGGAATAAAACCTGGCGAAGTACTGGATTGTACGGAGTAGTTTATCACGGCCCACCGTAGTTGCGACAAATTTGAGATAGTGGGAGACCGTGGGATGATAGACAACTGCGTCGGCGACCATGATGAAGTTTTGCGCAGCCAGCGGGACACCCGGGGGTATAAGGGGCAACAGCAAGGAGGAGGGAAACGGTCGGTAATTGCGCAGTGATTTTAAGGTGGGCGTAAGAGGCAAGCCGATTCGGGTTAAGAACGGCGCGATGGTGATAGCGATAATGATGGCGATGGTGATGGCGACGGGGGAGGGATGGAATAGGAAGGGGGAATTAAGGAAGCGAATTTGAGAATCTCGGAGGGGCAACTTGAGCACATGTCGTGCCGAGGTCTACTTGAGCCTAGGAGCATTTAATCATTTAACATTGAGGTTGCAAAGTCCGACATTGTGAGGGAGCCATGGCACCGGTTCCATTGTCTGCCATGATCCTAAGCCGTTGGTCGATCTACCCTCGACCAGCCCTCGTATGAAATAGAGGAGATTGGAAATGTTGACCTTCATCGATGGTCAACCCAACAACACACAGCACACGCGACATGCCTCAATGTACGAAGTGTGTGGAGCTTTTTGGTCCTGGGTGCGCAAAATCCTGCGTTCTGCTCTGATTGGCAACCGACCGACGCACTTGCCGGGCTGGTTATTTGTACTTCGTGGCACCTTGCTTGTTATATCTATACTCATGCCTCCCGCACCTCAGTGGTGTCGCATTGAATGAGAGACAAGCACGAGTACTTCGGACAAGGGCGGAGGGTGGGACAACCATGAAGCATCGGCTCGTTCCTCAGCTCTGCAGCTTGATGCCGAGAGAGACTTGGTGTCGCCGACAAGCCTTGGCAATCTGTCAATTCATGAAGATTTGGATCAAACAGAACAGAGTTCATTGCTTTTAAGAAGCTTTTTTTTTTTTTCTATTCTATTCTATTTTATTTTGTTTTGTTTTGTTTTACAAAGGTATTGAACATTTTTATCCGTCCTCTGCTGGGGCGGCGTACCTCGGTATTTTCACCCCTCATCCATGTACGCAGTACAAAGTATCATTTGTATAATATGTACGAAGTATCATACTTGTATACGTATGATGGATCATGTGTCCGGTCGGGGACAGTGTCAAATGCAAAGGGGCACTGAGCACTGAGCACTGAAGGGAGTCCAGTCGTCTCCGAAGCCTCGGGTGCTGCCGGCTTATCAATTTTGGAGGTTCCGGGAAATCCTCTTTTCATGACGTTTGGATTTTATGAGCCCTCCTTGCCGGCTTGTAACCGTTCTCTGACTGTCTGAGTGGCGGAGTGCCGTGCTCGGTCCATCCAATCCGACCATTGCATCATCAATTGATGGCTTCTTTGTGCCGGCTACTGCTTTACTAGCCTCCGATAGCCGCTCCATGGCCCGAGACGAACTCCTCTATTTCCGGGGTAAAGGGAGGGGAGGAAGCCTCCCGCTAACTGGCACGATGATAACCTTGATGCCTTGGAGACTTCGCTTCCGCCGTCTTTCATTGAGTCTGGACAGACGCAGAATCACCTTTCCCTGGCCTTGGATTCTATCGCCAGCCCTTTCGTCACAACACGTTCTTCTCAGGTCGTCGCACTTACGATCAACGTCCTGCGCCTGTCTCTTAGTGATATCATCTTGAAATCACACCAAAAGTTTTTCACACACCCTTCACTCTGGTTCCACTCCCCCTCACTTCCCTGTTCCCTCAAAGTCCCCCCTCACACCGTCGTCAAACATGGCTGGGCAGAACGGCAATTCATCCGGCTCGGAGATGACTGAGAAGGTCAACACGAACATCATCACGCTGACGCGCTTCCTCACCGAGGAGCAGGCGAAACATAAGGAAGCTACGGGAGATTTCACGTATGTCCTTGCTTCATTCACTCTTTCCCCGCTTCCTTGGTTCCGCTCCTTGGAGCATCGGGGACTACCCAGCTTGGGATCTCGACGATCTGACCGATAGTTCATACACCTAGCCTGTTGTGCCACGCATTGCAGTTTTCCTTCAAGTCAATTGCCTACTACATCCGCCGTGCTACTCTGATCAACCTGACTGGCCTTGCTGGCTCCGCGAACGTTACCGGCGACGATCAAAAGAAGCTTGATGTCATTTCCAATGAGCTCTTTATCGAAGCCATGCGATCTTCGGGGAAATGCGCCGTCCTAGTATCCGAGGAGGAAGAGAATGTAATCTTTTTCAAGAACAACGCCGGCGCTCGGTATGCCGTTGCATGTGATCCCATTGACGGAAGCTCGAATTTGGATGCCGGCGTCTCGGTTGGTACGATTTTCGGTATCCATAAACTCTCCGATGACTCCACAGGCACCAAGGAAGATATCCTAAAGCCAGGCTCCGAGCTGCTCGCAGCAGGGTTCACCATGTACGGCGCGTCAGCCCAGCTTGTGATCACAATGAAAGGGGGCACTGTCAATGGCTTTACCCTCGACAACGGACTCGGCGAGTTCATTCTCTCACATCCAAACATGCGATTGCCACGGTCGAGGGCAATCTACTCGGTGAATGAAGGAAACTCACTTTACTGGGCAGATAATGTCAAGTCATACTTCAACTCGCTGAAAGAACTCCAGGAAAACGGCAAGCCGTACAGTGCCAGGTATATTGGCAGCATGGTTGCAGACGCCTACCGTACACTTCTGTACGGTGGCATTTTTGCCTATCCCGCGGACAAGAAAAGCCCCAAGGGCAAGTTGAGGATTCTCTACGAGTGCGCCCCAATGGCAATGGTCTTCGAGAATGGTAGGTGGTGCCTCTTCCACCCCCGCCTTTGGTTACATACTAACGCCCATCGCAGCTGGCGGCCAGGCCGTTGATAGCAACATGAAACGAATGCTAGACGTCGTCCCCGTAGACATCCACGACCGGTCGGGTATCTTCATGGGCAGCTACGATGAGATCGAAAAAGTTAAGGCATTCCATAAGTCTTAGCCTTTGATACGACACCGGCTTCCGTTCCTTGAAAGACCCCGTCACCTGAGTTGTAGATCTCTTAATAGAATGATTTCGTGAAAACAGAAGAAGTATCCACATGCCCAACAGCTCCGAGGAGATTATACCATATTTGGGATAAGTCGAGGAGTTGTTGACTTCCATATTTTGTAGTCCTCGCGGTGACCGTACCCTCGGTCGTATTTACCTTCGCTCAGAGGAATCCCCAGTACCCTCGTCAAGATTATATAGGCAAACAAAGGGCTAATATATGGCAAGGCAAAAACCACGAGGCGTCCTTTACTGCTGCCAGGAAGGCCAATGGCAACCGGGACTGGTTCTGACCAGAGAGTGCTGAAAGCCGCAGTGGCAACACCAAACCAGAACGTGCTGTCCCCAGAGTAGTGAGGGTACTGCCTAATTCGAGAGTGAGCGATATGTTCCTATCCTCGTCAGGCGAGCTGGGCAGTCTACCTCCGAGAGAAGAGACCCCGTCTTATAAAGACTTCGTCGTGCTTCATCTCCCGCTTTTCCCTCCGCCATTTAGCCCTCTGGTGGTCCGTCGCCGCCTCGGTCACAAAACCAGCCAGTGCCACGGTCAGACCGAGCAGTTCGAGGCTTGAAAGGCCTTGGAAAGGAGCCAAGACTGATGGGGGAACTGCGTTGACGCATATCACCGGCATTGCACAACACGCGACCCAGCAAACTCGGCCGATCCAAACCATGCTAAAGTGTAGAGGGGAGCCTCGGATTGTGTCGAATCGTGCATCTTTTCCATCGCGGAGTATCCGCGCGAAGAGGAAAGATCCCACTTCCATGCCCAGTTAGTAAGTAGGTTAGCTCCCCAGCAATCTTCGCCATTCCTTGGCAGCCACACACGGAAACTCACACCTGAACGCCCGTAAGGCTACAAAGCCAGTGAGGATAAGCTGCCTCCGGTCACAGACGGCTCGAGATGAGTTGATCCCGGAAAGGTTATTGAGACCCTCCCTGGCCAAGCGGGTGGGCAGGGTGTCATAGTCCTGCCTATTGGAAAGCGTGACATCAACGTTTTCCCCGCCAGACGAGCGCAAGAGACTAAAGATACAAGCGGCAAGAAAAGCGAGAGCTCCGCTCACATCGTATCAACGCTCGGTGCCGACGACGATAGATGGCAGGCCGACTACTCCTTGAATGAAACAAACAATGGTGAGAGTGTCCCGTATTAACACCAGAACATTGTCCTGAGTCGCCTTGGGAGTGTCGTCGGCCATCCTGATCAGATCTTGGCCGAATCACGATGGTTGAATCCGATTTTCGGGTTTACCAACAATCCTACTGCGGGCTCCTGCTGAATTCCAGAGACGTTACCGAGACAGTGACAGAAATGCTGGCTGTGGACTGGGCATATGCTAGTTGCTGCCCGTGAAAGGGGGATGAGAACTTTATGGGACGGAAGAACGTAGTTCCAGGACCTCGAGTTCAACACGCCATCACGGTTAAATTAGTTCAGCCCATTATCAGAGTGTCTGGCCTCTAATTTTCACTCGTCTTCCAGTTGGTTCAGTTGTCATAATAACAGCTCTTTCATCATCGGTTCTCAACCCAAGAAATTGGGTTTCGACTCATCCATCGATTAATAACGGAAGCGACAACAATCAGTTCTTGCATTGGGAAGTTTTACAGTGGCTTCCAGCGGGAACGGTCCAAAGAGCCATTGGCCACTAAGAATACATCTGCTCTTTTGATTTTGATGTGCGATGTTGCCGTCAGGGCTACACCGATTTGGCTCAGTATGGTTATTTTTATATCCCCCATGTTAATAGTAATTTTCTTCTTTCTCTCCTTTTTTTCAAAATTTTATTTTTATTTTTATTTTTATTTTTTTTTCCCAGAATAAATAAATAAATATTCCAGTGAGAAATGCAGATGATTAGATGTGAATTGTAATATAGCTTAATCTCCATTTCACTAATGTCCGCATATCCGAACGCCAAACGCTGAACCAGAGCCATCTCCAAAAAGCAAGCCTAACTTCGTTCCAGGCGTCAAGCACTGTAGTACACTCTCAACTGAACGTTCCGCCACGTAGTGTGCCTCCTAAACATTGATAAACAATGAATATTAAACAATGGCGGCGAGACAGGAGAGAGGAGCGCGGCAGAAGGGGAAGGAAAAAAGATGGAACAGAAAAAGCAGATTCTAATATCATCAAGATTCATAATAAAAAGCCGTAATGAGTTACTGTTCCCTCGTTGGTTTGTGAGCAGTAGAAAGACATAAATGCGATGCGGTAGTTCTCTCACTTCCGTGTTAGTGGAGATCTACCTGGGCGGGTCAGAGCGGAAACAAAAACGTCGGTCGTCAACCTGCATGATGATGGACCATACCCGGAGATCCGGGCATCGAGAGAGGTGTCGTGGGATATTCGTAACCAGCATCTGAACAATTCGCTGAGTGGTCAAACGAATGGGTCAGTGGTGGGGTCTGAGTACGTTGTTAGCAAATTGTAGAGAGATGTCGACATGGGTGTAAGTAGCGAATCCAAACATACGTGGGCACCTGGGCTGTCGTAATGAAGTGTAGTGTTGATGTCTATGGCTGGGATGAAGCCATAACTGCTGTAGGCAGAAAACGAATCATCCGGGGTATAAAAGTCACGTTTTGCGTCATCGCCAACGTGTGGCATGGATGGGAGAGTGGTTGATGGGGTCCCGGAAAGATAGTCTGGATAGGCGTCTACGGTGTTGGCCGTGTAGGATTGAATTGGCACAAAAGCAGTCATAACTGGCTCATTGCAAGGCGTGTAGGGCGAGCTGGGGTAAAGGGGTGGTGTATTAGACCTGGCGCGCCCGTCCCATACAGGCAGGACACGATAATCGTCATGCCGACTGGTGGGCTTTTGTTGGCTTTGTTGAGAGGCTCTTGACGATCTTTGGTTCTTTGCAGGAGCAGGCTGCTGGCGTTTCTGAGGTTTCCCCACACTCGTCGTCGAGCCGTGCTTTCCCGCACCAGGGCTCTCGTCACTGGCCCGTCTTTCAAGGTCCTCCAGTCGTTGCTTTAGCTTTTTTCCTTGACACAAGACAGATGTGTTAGTATGAGCGGAAACTTAGTAGCGCCGATGCAACTTTCTTCGAGGTGCCAATCGAGGGCCTCGAGGGGTCTGTGTGTGCACGGTAGTCAACGGGGGTTAGTGGAAGACATACGGTAATTGCGCTGGGCAATTCGATTTTGAATTCTTCTCCTTTCAGCAAGATCGGATATTTTTGTCCAGTCCTCATCTGGGTTTGCCGAACTGCTAAAGGCACTACTCATGCCATGCTGGCTAGCCGGGAAGTGCCTCTGACCTGGCAAAGGCGGAGGATATGAGTATTGGTGTTGGGGCATCGCGACGGACATTGGTAGGAATTAGGAACGGTAATGCTAGTTAGGGAAGGCAGGAAGACGTGTCTTCAACACGGCAAACAGGATGAGATGGTGCCCAGGAGAAATATGCCACGGAGCGAGAGAAGAGAGAAATAGCCTGGAGCTGGGACCTTTAAATAACACATCTCGGCAAGGTTCGCCGAGGGGAGAGCCGCCCGCATCTTTATGTCCTGCGACCTCATTCTATCCCCACCTCCCTGGCCCTATAGCGCTCGCTCTCCCATGCAACACTGGCATGTGTGGCTATAATTGGGTGGTGGGAAGGTCATCCTGCATTCGAGGAAACCGCTCCAAGGAAGCCAATCCTTCACGTAGGGCTTTCCGTATGTACACTCCTGTCGGCAAACATGGGAGGAATGAAATCCGAACGTGCCGTGGCGGCCGAAAGATGCTATTTGCGGAAGTGTTACGAAGTACGAAGTCGAGGGGAGTGAGGGGGAATGGAGGGGAGGGAGTGGGCTCCTGCTGCGGTGGTAGGTCAGTACGAAGTACTTCATAGGGCAGACGACAGGGTGCAACATGGGGAATGGTTTCGGTTGGTCTGGATCGGCAAAGTCCCCGGTGCTACATTAAGGTTGGAGAACGAGGAGACACACATCACCATGCGGATAGCTATCATTTGACGGTTTAAGAGACGTGGGAAAAAAAGGGCGTGGTCGTCGGACGGATGACCGCTTCGCCCGGAATCAATGGATCAGGATGCCACGCAAATGTAAATTGATGGGCGATCTTCGTTCCTCCGCGGCTGGATGCCGCCCGAGTGCAAGGTAGGGCCAACCAGAACAAGTGCAGTACCAAGTACTACTTTGCACGTAAAGTGCCATTGCCTGGGTGCGGGGCAGGGGTCTCTGCCTCTCCAATACTCCGTGCTTCGCAGCACGCACAAGCCAGCCGCGCCGGGGGGAATGAAGGATGACAAAAGCAAATGGGTCGAAGTCACTGAGTCAAAGCTCCGAGAAGATCCTGTAGAGCCGGAGGTCGCGAAGCTGGTGGGAAGCTCAGCGAATGCAAATCGTCCGTCCTTGTGCTTGACGAGGAGGCTTGTGCCTCGTAGGGCTGTGGAGGTGTGTCATAAAGAAATGACCGAATGAGGAGGTGGTGGCGGCCGACCCCTGGAAGTGGTAGATAAGCCAGTGGGCGACGTGATTGGCCGACGAATTTCAGAAGCGAGCAGTGCAAGGGTATAATTATCAAGCCAGGTAAAAAGTACCCCATTGATGTGAACGAAGTACTTTCCTTCACGTGGTCGTGACATCCAAAGTGCAGCGTCAACTCCACAGGTGCTTCGCACTCAGTACTACTGCGTAGTTTACTTGGGAAGCCTTCAGTCTTGTTTTCTTGCCCTTTCTCTTTGTGCTTCGAGTCTCCTCCTCCTTTTCCCTTTTCCTTTGGGCGACGTTTGACTGACGGGGGTTGCGGCTCCTGGTTAATAATTCCCGTCTTCGTCGTCCGTGCTCCTCAGATGAACTTAGTTTACTTGTCGGTGGCAGTGCTAGCCACGACCTCCCTGGCTGGGCCAACCCATGCACACGCTCTCGGACTCCTGACCAATGGGATGGAGGCACTATTGCGGTTCGCGAATTGAGACGGAGTGGGCTGGGAGGACAGTACGAAGTACTAATAGCAAAACCAACCTACGTGGCATTTGTGTGGGAGTATATGGACGAATACGACAATGCGTGCACACAACGCTCGTGGAAAAGGAAAGGAGGCGGTACTCCGTAGTACTTCTTCCACATGTGTGACGGAGTAGTACACCGAGAGTACTTTCGAAGGACCCCACACCGTTGATCCCCTCGTAAGTGCTCCTATCAAGGGGCTCGCCCAGCCACAATGGGATCGGACAAAATTACGAATCAGGAAGTAGTCGAAGAATAGGACCGAGTACTGGGGACTCGAAAGTCCCTCTCACAAATATCAATAATGGTGCCCAGCACTTCGAAGGAAGCGGGGTTATTACACATACACCAGCGTGGCTATTCAGCCCTGCCATTCTCCTTCGACTGGCCTCGAGGAGAGGAACCATTGCGGAGTACAAAGTACTCTACATCGGTACTCCACAGTTAATTGATTGCTAAATTTGTTTCGGGGCTATGCTAATCTCGCAAGGAAGCATCCTTTCTCTTGGAGAGAAGTTTCCAGGTCCATGGATGCTATCGGCATTGACCTTGGCCTCGTGGTGCACAGTCCAGCCAGGCGTGTTAAGGTGCTGACAGGAAGAACCAGTTGACGTTCTCATCTGCCTTGGCCTGAAGGAAAACGGCAAGGTGTACCACCCTGCAGCGTACATGAAGCCACCCGAACCTGCGTCCTGATTTCTTCAGTTGCGCCGACGTGAAAACAGGCAAGCAGTCGAGGATCGTTTCCTCAGAGCCTGGACCTCGCCCACACCCACGGTGCTGGATGTGAAGGGAACGCTGTTATGGGCTTGTGGATTGGGAAGCGGTGCTAACTGTTCGTAACCACCTTCAACTAGCCCAGCTGGACTTGCCCTCTAAGCAGCGGGCGAGACAGGAAGGGTATTTCGAGAAACTACTTCGTAGATGGTTCTGGACTAAATGAACAGGATGCGAAGGCAGTTTGCAAGGCTCGGCCTGTAATTTACTGATGAACGAGGATGTGTCGAATTCCGTCGTTGATAATACGCCAAGGCATAGGAACGAGCAAGCCGATTGTCGTACAAGTACGAAGCACATACGAGTGGAGAGTACTTCGTAGAGGCGGAACTTTTGAAGCTTTTACTCATTATCGAGGAAAGGTCCAACAAAAACGTACTGAGGTACCCTGGAGATTGGTGATACAAAGGTACTTCAATGACTCTCTTGGGACTTTGCAGTGCGACAACCCAATTGTCATTATGAAGTACGGCCGTAATTGTACACAGGTGTAATTAAAATCTTGCTCGTATAGGGCTGACCTATCAAGGCCTTGCATCAAAGGATGACGATGCACGGTGCTGCTCATGTACTTCGTACTTCGTACACAACCTTGGTCCTGTATGTTTTTGAGTTCCATAACTCGTGGTGCATGAGCGTACTAATACTAGTACTACACAGCATTTATGGTACCTATGTATCACCTGCAGGCCTGCCACCGCCGTTTTTGGCTGGAGAAAGTCACTATTGTTTGGCAAAACGGCGGATTTGTCTTTTCCCGGTAGGGCTGATGTCGACGATGGCACCGAGGTCTTCGCCTCCCTCTCCTCCATCTTCATTGGAGCACGCGAAATACATCCAATTACCAATCCTCCGCTATTTCCCCAATTGCCTTGCAGACTTGCATCATATCATGTATGCAACATTCGACAAGCACTCCCGTAGCCCTATGAGATGCAAACAAATCAGTATCCTTTGCTGCGTCGAGGTCGGTGGCGACCTGGAACATTCACTGCCACAATAGTAACCTTAAAGTCGCCAACTCACCATGATTTACCTTGTGTATGATGGGACAAGATCGTGAAGACAGCCCCTCAGTTCCACTGGACGACAAGGCCACTTACTAATGACATGCCATGCTGATTCAAAGTAACACAGGGAGCATATGAGCAAGCCCACAAGTAGCTTGCCGTGAAACCTGTGATTTAGAGCGAGGAAAGAAGATGTATCATTATTTTATTCTTTTTTGTTTCTCTTTTAATCTAGAGTACAGGGGGGTATAATGTATTCGTTATGACCAAGGCGACGTGCAACTAGAGGAATGAAGACAAATTGCCGAGGGCCAAGGAGGGCAGTGCTCTCCAGATGGATATGATATTGACGAGGTACTTCTCATCAACCCCTCCTATCTAACATGCTCAGATATTAGTCATTATTGAGATTTTCACTTATCTCAACCTTCACATCTGTTGCATGTGAGATATAGCTAGGACTGACCTGCGCAAAGCACAGAAGCATAAGAGGGGGGAGGGGGCATAGTGTAGTGCAAGGTGCGAGAATGTTGCTTGTTTTTGTTGAAGTAGGGACGCCCTGAAGCCTGAGATATTTGACTGTTTATGCAAAATTCCCTAAGTGAGATAATGGGAATGCTGCACTGAGGACGTACAGCTAGAGGCCCGGGTGATTCCCACTACCATGATCAACGACATTGTCCGAAAGGTTGATAAGAAGCTGCGCAAGGCACCTTTTCGTCGCGGCGTCATCTCGGAGAACCGACGAGAATGTCGCATCCCGAAGGGGTTCTGGGAGACATTGTCTGAGAGCCTCTCGTGCTCGAGCATTATCACTCAGTCTAGAACACGAATAGATGTCAGCGAACTGAAGCATTGGTATCGAGGGAGGCCAAGATTGGAATACACCATACCGAAGAAAACAGCGGACGACATGCTTCAGAAGTCGCGCGGTTTGCTGCTCAACAAGTTGGTTGACCATGTTGCTCAAGACGGTGCCAACGGCGTAAAAACGTTCGTATGTTGCGCATATGTAGTTGAGGCCATTGTCGTCGAGTAGAATCTTCTGGACAATGAAAATAGCCACAGTCTTGCTGAGTTCCGAACCCGTCTCCATGATACGGAGACAAAGGGGGATTATTTCCGTCGTGAGAAGGAAATTAATGACTTCTGTGGAGTCATTTTTGACGAGGGCCCCAATGACACCCAGAGAGGTTAATCGAAGGTATTCGAAGGGCCTTGATTTTGATGTCGTGTTCAAGAAAGGATACAGAAAGAGGGGGATATGAGCTATGGCCGTTAGAACGCGAGAAAAACACAAGCAAGTTACCAGATTGGAATTCGGGGCAAGACGCTTACCGTTGAGGAAAAGGGTGCGGGTCTCGTTGTGTGAGGCAACACATTGAAGAAGAGCCAAGGCGTTACAAACACGGTTTGAAGCAGCGGCGGTGAGCTGAGACGGGTTGAGAAGCGTGTAGACAGAAATAATTTCCTGTAGCAAAGATGTCATCACTCCTGAGAAAAGGCATTAGCAAGAATAAAATAAACGCTACATTCCTAGATGACTACTAACCGAAGGAATGCCATAGAATAAGCGCAAGTTCGGGCACCTGTTCCCGCTTCTTGCTTAGCTCAAGGAGGGCGGCCTCCCTTGTATTCTCATTGAGCAGATCCGCGATATAAGCCATTGTCCTTCGATTATCTTCCGAGATCAACGGCTCATGACCGGTATCGTGACCATGGGATGCAGATAGCCCGCCCAATGAGTTGTGCATAGTGGGAATCCGACTGTAGTGCTGTTGCTGGGCTGCAGAAACAGCCGCAGCCTGATGTTGCTGCGTGGTTTGCAACCAGGGGGCATCCCCATGGGGGTACAGCTGGTGGTGCCCGTAGACGTGTGTTGGCATCATTTTCAATGTTGGCGAGGCTGCTGTTTTCTCCAAACCATTCCTCGGAGCCTACATCCGTGCGAGCTTCTCGCTTGTCGTGTGGAGGATGTGACCTTTCTGCGACGCCGAGATTATGAGAGGGCTGGATATCGTAACTTGGCGTTTATGGCGGGGCCTTCGCTTAAAGGTTATGGTGATTCGATTCGTGGAAGAGAGAGGAAGGAAATTTTCATTGAGAGTTTGGCGTCGCTTAGGTGTCAGGAAAGCGAACGGGTTGATGAGGATGAATAGTGCTTTCGATGGGACCCAAACCTGGGGTTTCAGGAATATATGGTTAATTATCGGCTAAATACGATCACGCTGGCTCAACAGAACACACTAAAATTACACGTATGGTTGGAGTGTGTTTCGAGGAGACGCATGTCTCAAGGTACAGAATTATTACAATAATAAATGAAGCATGCCTTCCCTTGGCTTCAAAGCCCCGACGACCTATATAATAAGTAAACATGTGCCCTAGTAGGATAAGCCCCATGGCTTTCGTCGAACAAGTAATGCCCCTCCCGTCATGTCATTCAAGACCCCCCTGATTACACGTCGGTTTCACCCCAGTGGCTGCGAAAAGTTAGGCTTGCGGGACTGCCAAGATGAGGAGAAGACAGGAATTCAAAGTCTGATCTCCCTGAGTATTTGGTCTGCCATACTCTTGTACTGCCAGGTATTTCCGGCTATGCGCTTAAATTGGATACCGTGAAGGGATAGCAGCGGCACCTTGACAATAAAAATTTCGAATTCCAGGATCATGCTGCCGCCAAGGTCACTTTGAACCTGGGTTGTTGTTTCGCCAGCTGCGCGCCGTGTCCCAAAACCATGGTCCGGCGGGCCACTCCCCTCGGAAATATCAGAATTGGAGGACACGGCGTCGGTTACGCCTTTATTTGGTGTTCTTGGCGTCATTGGGGGACGGTCGAATTCACGCATCTCCTCTCGCTCCTTGTCGACGCCTCCTATCAAACCTCCAAAACTAAACCGTCTCTTATGTCCGGGAGTGTGAATGGGTGGGCTTGCTGGTTGGTCAACGACCTTTCTCAGGTCAATGCTCGGAGTATGGCGACAGCTGAACCCGCCCCTGATCTCCGCATAATCAACGCCCAACTGACTAAGGACTCTCTTGAGTTCGGCGCGTATTTCTGGCACGGATTTCGGAGATGTCGTTGACACACTGAACAACCCCTTCAAGAAGACTGGCTTAGCGAGGTCTGAACTATCAAGCCTATCGGTTGAAAGACCACTTTGCTCGCCGTGATCTTGGTCTGTTTCCTCCGGAACGTTGGCCTCCCTAGCCTCTTCTCGAAGGAGTCTTCTCCGTTGGATACTTTCACGTCTGGCATGGCCAAGGGATTTCGCGCGTACGGAAGAGGACCTTGGTTTAAGGTCTGGACCGCGCTCCGATGGACCGCGCTCATATATAGCAGATTGGTCGGACCCACTTGTTGGTGGCGGATCCTTTGAAATTCGGGCTGATCCCCTCCGTCTTAGGTCTGCAGAGTTGACGCTGGTGGATCGACCCAGGCCCAACCTTGTATGACGACTTCCGCCGCCGGAGGAGGCCGGGGGACTTAATAGATCGCTATGATGTGGCTGGCTCCCACCTGTGCGAAGACTGGCATAATCTTCACGATCCCTCCTGCTTCTGCGAATACTAAAGCTCTTGCGAGGCGTCGGGGGAGATTCCACATCGATTGGAGAGTGTACCTGTACGACTGGTGGGTGAGAGCGATCTTTCTCTAGTCGCTCGGGCTCTCTCTTCTTTCTGGTACTAAACCGCCGCAATAGACCGGCAGCAGTTCCTTCCTTCCGCTGAGGCACATCAAGACGAGAATCAGGTGGCTGGGCATTTGTTGGGGATAGAGCAATCTTGCGCATTGCCTCAGGTATTTCATCCTCACCATGTGTGCGGGCCCGTGGTCGTGAGCGACCGCCGGTCGATTTCTCGCCGGGCATTTCGTAAGCTGCCGTATTTGTGTGTGCTTCCTGGGGGGGTGCGATTTCCGGTACTGCGTTGGTCTCTTTATGGTTTGTGGGTGATGCCGGGTGTGATGTTGTGACAATACGCTCTCGTTCTTTTCGCTCGCGGACAAGGTAATAGATCGAGATCAGGGGGCTGAAAGCATTAAGTGGATCGTTGCCGAGCTGTAAAACCTCCGAACTCGGCGTGGATAGGGTATCTCGACTATTACCAGAATTCCTACGTCGGTAGAAGTCGAATCCGAACCCACGTTTCTTTTCGATGTCTTTGGAGGGTTGGGGCAGCTCTTTATCACGCTGGTATAGACGAATGGCGCGTTGGTATTCTTCGGACTCTATCGTCCTGGTCAACTGGCTTCTGATCGATTCTGGGGAACCGAAATTGAATCCTGTCATGGCGTTTATAATGTCTTGGTCGAGGGGTAAACTCAAGGGCTCCCGAGGCGGCAAATAATTGTCTGGGGGCCCAGGATATCCTTTCGTCATCCAAGCATGGTTCAGCACCTCGTGCATGGTCGCTCTCTGCCGAGGGTCTGTGACCAGCATTCGCGACATCAAGTGCTTGCAGTCTGTTGACAGTCAGCTAACAAAACGGGATGAGGGATGTCTTAAAACTAGGGAGTAATACCGGAGGAAAGCCAGGAAGGATAATCAACAGCACCCTTCTTGATCTTTGCATGTAAAGCCGGCATGCTTTGGTCATCAAATGGGACCTTGCCACAGACAAGGACATAGAGCACTATGCCAAAGCTCCAAACATCGACTTCAGGGCCTGTGTAGGCACGCGCCTGGAGCAACTCGGGGGCAGCAAAATAAAGGCTTCCACAGAACGTCTTGAGGTGAGATCTAGGAGAGAAGAGGTTGCTAAGGCCGAAGTCGATGATTTTAATATCGCCAGTCTTGCTGATCAGAATGTTTTCAATCTTCAAATCTCGGTGCACAATACTATTGCGATGGCAGTAATCAAGTGCGCTAGCAATCTGTCGGCTGAACTTCCGGGCTTGCTTTTCCTTCAGCTTTCCATGAGATATTATGTAGTCCAGCATCTGCCCACCGTTGACGAATTCGAAGAGCATATACCAGTGGTAATTCGTCCGAACAACGTCCCGTAAGCCACAGATGTGGGGGTGATTAAGCAGCGTTCCGATTGCAGCCTCTCGGGCAGTTCTAATTTCTTTCGAGTGATCGGCTCGTTCCTTGTCTGCTCGGCTCTGGTGGCCTTCATCAGTTGAGCCTCTCGGAATGATTTTGCAGGCCGCCTGGTAGGGAAACGGTTATCGCATGTTCGCACGAATGTGTTAGAGCAACGACGTCCTAGAAGGGACACAAACCTGTTCCGTCCCGTCTTCTTTTCGGGCCAACTTGACTTTTCCCATGCTACCAGCCCCGATGGTTTTGCCTAGAATCCACTTCCCCGACTGGGTAGGGATCGTGGTCC
This sequence comes from Scedosporium apiospermum, assembly GCF_000732125.1. Taxonomy (NCBI): domain Eukaryota; kingdom Fungi; phylum Ascomycota; class Sordariomycetes; order Microascales; family Microascaceae; genus Scedosporium; species Scedosporium apiospermum. The sequence continues at coordinate 1,161,583 of NW_015971799.1, forward strand.
TAGATCGGCTGTGTTTCGCAGATGATGCAGGATGTCGGGTGTCCGATGCATGAGCGTTAGGACCAGATCCTGCATCATTGGGTAGCCCTGCACTCGCAACCATGTCGGCTGGCGGACGTAGATGGTGTTGATGGGGTGCGTGAGTTGATCGGGTACTACTTCGTCGATTAGGCTGTGATGTCTCAGGGCGAAGTGATGGTGGGCTCTGTGGGCTTTGGCGATTGCCAACGTCCGAACGCCTGTGATGATGCAGCCGCGGCTCAAAATTGGTCTCTAAGTCATTACTCTCCTGGAAAGGACGCTGTGCTGGCTTCTGTCGCGTATGATGGACGGGCGTTGAGGATGGGAGGGCATTCACGTTGGAGGGTGGCGGATGAGTCCGTAAGGAACTTGTCCGTGCGAGGTCAATTCTCTGAGGCCCCGAACTGTTCATTGTAGCCTGTAGGTGCGCAGTAAAGGAGGCAACTGAGAGATCTGGTAGCCTATCCTTGGTAACTGATGGATACCACCAGCTGGGCTGGCGTTGAAACTCAAAATAGAATTAGACGAATCGAATGGTGAATGTGCTCTTGACAACTCCTGGATTCAGTGTAATAATAGAGTCTTGCCGTTTGGGCCAATTTCAAGCCACACTGGCTCCTGACAATGAAGCATTATTGCCCTTGGGTAGGCTGTTGGGGGAGCCAACCAATACGAGAGGGCACCTTCGCAGAGTGGCGTTCGTCAAACATTGCATAATTGCACAATGAAGCTAGTGATTATTATTCATTAATACATTATTACACTATATCGAAGGTGACAAGCGGGTATTATTACCATTTCTCTCACCTGAGATCCCATCTGCTTCTTGCCATGATATAATCACACCTACAAATTATCCCGTTTCTATGTCTCTGAAACGTCCTCGCACAGTATTCGAATCGAATGGGAAAGATGACAGAGCCCCGTTCGTCTGGTATGGAACGCCAACTCGCGACACGATCAGTGACCACGGGAAGTACATTCCCTTGTACAAGCAGGAAGTGAGAGACGACCGCGGTAGGAAGCGCCTTCACGGTGCCTTCCGGGGCGGGTGGAGTGCAGGGTGAGTGTTTTTCCTGTTGACAAGATGTATTAAACAGTTCTAATCATATTCTGACTCAACCCATGCAGATTCTATAACACTGTCGGTTCAAGAGAAGGATGGGCTCCTTCTCAGTTCATTTCGAGCCGCGCCAACCGTCATAGTGATTCTTCGAAGCCGCACCCGAAAGCTCCCGAGGATTTTATGGACGAGGAGGATCTTGCCGAAGCCGCAGAGGCCCAACAGCTTCGTACAGCTGAAGCATTTACCGGAGTTGGACAAGAGAGCCATTCCAGAACATCAAGGCGTGGTCTTGTGGGTCTTCTCAGAGGAAAGAATGATACGATGGGCGCCGTTCTCTTAGGGAAAATGGGATGGAAGGAAGGCCAAGGCGTTGGACCGAAGGTTCGTAGGAAAGTTTGTCTTGGTCTAGACGGATCTAGCAACGATATTCTCCCTCGGGGAGTCTCCGATACCTACCTTTTCTCGCCCAAGGATATTTCCCCCGTCTCATCATACAGAAAGCCTGACCGCAGCGGTGTCGGCCATGGAATTCATATACTATCACCAAGCTCGCACCCACCTCTCCGTCGCGGCCACAATGTAAACCGGATTGAGGACGAAAATTTATTTAGTCCTACTGCCTTCGTGCAAAAGGCGCAGGGTGACGCGCCCTTCGCCCGGGGTGGCATTGGGACAGGTATCTCAGACGATAGTGATTCCGAACACGAGGACATTGGCCCCAGGTTAGTGTTTTCTGGCAGAAACCGGGGGAAGCGAGTTCCAAAGAAATACCCATTGAAAGGACAGGCGTTACACCATGCCCATATAAACACGACCAGCAAGTCTATCAAAGTGGCAGGTCATGATAGGCTGTCGCCGTTGACAGGTTTCATCTTCCGACCATCGAAGTACTCGGACACGAATTATCCCTACGCCCCATTCCACTACCCACAACCCCTAATTATTCCAAAGTCATGGGACGCCACCCGGTGGGCGGTGGCGCAACCGTGCTCTGCTCGGTCACGTCCTTCTGCCGATGCCCCATTTTCGACGCCTCGCGATTCCAACGCCAGAGCACAGATGCTGGGAGAGTCGCGGCTTCCTGGCAGATCCGTCTTCGACTACATGACCGCTACTACCAGAGACAGACTCGTCGCCATAACGAAGAATAGAGACCTACCAGCAGCAGGCGAGGTGCTCCCTAGGACCCAAGCGAATCACGTCCTGCGGGAGAGGTCACCACCTGCGAAAAGGTGGGCACCTCATCTTAGCCAGGAGGTAGCTAGGGCTGCTCTCGCCAGGGATCGGGTGGGGAGTGGCCCGTATATGGCTAACCCTGGGAAGCGGGCAAGGTATCATCAATTCCTTTCCTACAGTTGCGGGCTTCTCGCGGAAATGCCCTCCAGACCAGAGGACATGAGTCAGGTAGACTTCGCACAAGAACTGGAAGAGTTCGCGAAGTGTGCGGAAATATTCAAGCCCATGGTTGGCCCCATAGCCTCGCGCTTCACGACCTCATCAGTATCCGCCCCAATGCCGGCAAGTCAGTCAACGAACCCATCACAAGGGACTGAAGTTGATTTACAGGATACTGCCTTTGACGCAGCTAAGCTAGGTATGTTTGGTATCGCAACTCGGTCTCGAGCTTTATTCACCCCTCAGCAATTACTGTGTAAACGTTTCAATGTGAAACCACCAACCCAAGCCAAGGGCAATACCCAGGAATCTCGAGCCCAAGAGCCGAGGCCGGATGCCATGATAGCCGTTAAGCCATCCTCGGCACCAAGTGCCAGTCAGTCTATGGCCGACGCGCCCGGCAGTACGAAAGATTCAATCGTGTTCCGCCCTCCCACGCAAGTTTTCACCGCAATATTCGGCGATACAAGCGACGAAGATGCCGCTATTGTTTAGCAGTCACAGTATTATTACAGATCAGTATTAGAGTTGTGAATAAGTTTGAGCGATCATTATGCAGTCGATTCAACAATGAAATGGTGTCTTTGCAGGTATTTCTTCGTTGCGGAAACAAAGGAGAGTCAAAACACAAGGCTACTTTTCTCAATTTCATATTCAGAATTGAATTCGATTTAAGGTTTGATGATCGAGGCGGGGCGGTTCCACCCAATCAAAATTAACAGCTAATTACGACTAAGCGCCGTATTTTCCCGATAATTGTCCGTGACCAATGGTGATAAATGCCCCAACCTTCTTCTTAGGAAACTCCACTGCGTCCCACTCACCCTGTGTCTCCTTGATCCTTGAACATGCGAGAGTGCAGTGCTTTGGCATTGCTGTCTTGAAGGTCCCGCCCACCTCCTAATAGCGCTCTGTTGCTTATAATCGACGGTCATCATATTCACGATCCACTTTTACGAGACACAATACTTTGAACCGCAACCACGTTGTTCCCTAAACAGCCACCCCGGAACGGGCAACCCGTGTCCTTCTCATCGCCGCCAACCTCCGCCGACGACGGCGACGTGAAGGTTACTGAGGACGACCTCAGATCTCCTAGTGGGGCCCAGTTACAGCCCCCAATCTATCCAGTTTCAGAAGCTTCATCTTCTCGGCCCCCTCCATTCTCTTCGCTCTACGACGACCACATTTGTGAGGATAATAGACTTGACGAACACGAGCGCCACTCGCAATATACCGACGAGCCATTGCATACAAACGAAATCCCCCAGCTTTCTTCCGTTCCTGCCTACGACCCCGGAAGTCTCTCGATCTCTAGCGACTCGCCCATCTCGCACCAGTGTATTCAATCCAAATCGAAGCAAGACGCCAGTCGGGATACCAAGGCAGTTTCTTCGAAGGAAGACGAAGTTGAACCACCCCCCGCATATTCAGAAGGACCCAGTCCCCTTCAGTCATTTACATATCTAATGGCTACCGCCGGTGGAGCTTCAAGCATAATTACTCAGGTGCAGCAAGGTGGCCCGCCTACAAATGCTATAGGAGGTATCATACCTTCCAACCATTCATCATTTTATTGTCCTTGTCATGATTACTAACGTCCCTGGTTGAGATGTCGGCGCTGATGAGACCATTACCATGGACCTAAGGTAAATATAATGATTTAAACGTTGCGGAACTCTCATCGCCAACATCATTTAGGGGTACCCGATTTGTATTGTCAAGAGACGAGCTCCTAACGCTCCCTGAATTCGTTCTTCTTTCCCTTTTCCCAAATGGCCTTTTCCCAGAAGGTCATATGGGCGGATTCTCTGACGGGGATGCTGTCCAAGTCGATGTGAGATACCACCCAAATGGCATGCGCATATAATTGCCTAACGGTTCCCTTAGTATGATCCGGTATCGCTTCAATACATGCTAGATTTCTTCCGAGATGTGGCCCAGGCCATCCCGGAACCTACCCAGTCTCCCCCGCACGATGGAGATGGAGTATCAAATGAATCAAAAGATGATGCCTCAAGGAGGGCGGGGATTATAGTACTTCGGGAAGACCTAGACTTCTATGCTATCCCGCCGCAAGCTGACATAGGTCCGGCCGAAATGATCCAAGTCAAGCGAGCCGCAGCGTCTGCACTCTTGAAACAAGATGGAATATTCTCAGGCTTAAAACGGAGTGACGAACCTGGTACGACAGAATCTCATCTGATAGAGATGCTTACGGCAGGGTAGGTCACCTTGATGTTAGTAACGGCAGAGTCGGCAGAGATATGCTTACATTTATCCACAAGGGGCTTCAACCGCGAGGACAAGTGGGGTCATCGCGCGGGGGAACCAAACAAGGCAGTTGTGTGCAGCCTAGCCCTCGCACGGCTGCGCAGTGATATCCGTGGCACAGAGATGGGCGGGAGTGTGGTTGGTATGGCGCAGAAGCTGCTCCTCTTTTGGAGAAAGCCTGCCAGGAGATGCTGGTGGGAGGGCTTGGAACTGGACAACATCGATGGGGTGGATGGTAAGCTAAAGGTGTGGATTAGGCGTGTGTGGACCTTGGAAATGAGTGTGATCGGGCTTCGATGAAATATGGCTAGGGAGGCCGGAAGGCGGTTCACCAGGCAGTGTTCTCTTGGCACATTTACAGTATCAACGCCTCGCGCGCCCCGACACCTGCGCTTACTTCGGTGGCATTCGACGCCAGTTCAACGTCGACGGACCCTTGTGCTCCGCTCCGAGCACGCCATAAATGGGACAGCTTTGGAAATATGTGTGGTTAGAGAGAACACCTCTTGGAGAATGGGAGGTGCATTGCGGGATAGTAGTTTATAGGGCTATAACATAAGGGTTTTGCTTTAGCATACGCAAAGTCAGAGACAAGGTATTCAAGTTATTCCTCGATGGACTTGACACACTCCCAGTCCCCACTAAGGTTTTCCTTCCACAAAGTTACCCTATTATCCGCGCTGCTCGCTGCAAGAACATTCCCGCTCAGAGACCAACTGACTCTCCACACTGGAGAATCAAAGTTTAATGTCTTACAAGCCCATTGGCCATTTGTGCTGGGATCCGAAGTCCATATGCGGACGGTCTTGTCTTGGGATGCCGACGCGATGTAAGACTTCTGGAGCAGAGAGGGGGACCAAGCCACGTCTCTCACCCAATCGGTATGCCCAGAAAGAGGTTCATGTTCCAGGGTGTACGTTTGTGTAGCTCCGTCGTAGATCCAGATCTTCAGCAAGTTGTCACAGCCACCAGTGACGAATCGTCTAACACCCGTTGAATCAGAGGGAGGGGAGCTCGTCATTAAGCTACCGGGGTTGGTAGCAGGAGCCCAGGAAACGGAATTGACCCCGAGGCCATGAGCAGGGAATGTCCTATGATCAAAGGAGTTATCTTTGAACTCCAGAACGCTCACATTGCCGTCAGAGGATGCGCAGGCAAGGAGACAACCCGACTCGTGAGGCGACCAGGAGACTAAGTTGACGGATGCTTTGTGGAGGGCAAAATCGAAAATTTTCTGCCATTGGCCGTTCTGTTCCCGCCAGATAAAAACCTTTCCGTCATAACCAGCAGATGCCAGAATATTCCCGTACTTGGGGTGCGCCCACGATACACACCAAACAGCTCCTTCGTGTCTATTGGAACGATAAGTACCCGCACGGAACCGCTTTGCGTTGGAGTAAAAGGTATTATTACCCTTTCAATGTCTCCAGGAGGCGCTGGGATTCGCCATCAATCTCAAAAATCTTTATCGTCCGGTCGCTCGAGCAGGTTGCCAACCTCCGGCCATAATAATCAAGCACCGCATCATGCTAACCGGATCGCACATGGTCAGCGGCATTCGGCGGGAACAGCTCTCTACACATGTCTGAATTTACTTACAATCATATCATCATGGCCTGGATTCGGCATTGTTTGTGTGGACTAGCCTCGTGTTAAATCGACCGGCCCCAGTGACTTGGTTGAGTGCTTACCATGTTGGAGATCTCGAGGTGACCCACCACGGAGGGTTGAGGGGTTGAGGGCTTGTGTGATGTGTGAGGTATCAGCAGGTCGAAAGAGGGTTGAAAGAAAAATAACAGCTTTAGTTGGCTATGGTGAGACTCTGCAGAGCAAAAGAGACAAGTGAAGCTAGATTATCTAGTACTATTAGGGGAAGCGCATTCTGGGAACAGTGAGATCAATGCCACATCACAGGTTTGAAGGCGTGTGCCTCAATGAATGGTCAGAAACTCCAAGATTCTTACATAATAAAAGAGGATCAATGTATAACCTTAGCTTCCCTTCACACATCAAATATTTCAAAAGAGCCTTGAATTACCAAAAAATAGTTTACAAGTCCATTAAATTCACGATGGTTAAATTAAAATACGACATCATTTATGGTATTTACAAGCAGATGCATGTCTTAATACAATCAATATCCATGTTTCGGTCGAAGATGGTGGTGAACTCATCAACTGAGAAAGAACTGGGGAATTTTTACTCCTCTGCCCATTTCTGACGCTATCGAACCGAGGCACATCCAAAGCCTCGCGAAAAACCCACTTGTATACAAAACGAAACATTCGCCACGACAAATATCCAACCTCTTCTCTTCTCAGAAAAATAAGCATCTTACTTTTTACGAACGCATAATGTCAGATAGCTCATGCTCCGGCTCTACGCCATTGAAGGGCCTTCTCAAGCAACAAGACCATGCAACGCAACACGATCGGATCTCTAGTTCAGCCCCGCCACATGAGGTACAGTATCAATCGGACCCTTGACACCCGCCTTGATCCACTGTACCCATCTCACACTTATCGCGATAACTTCTTTGAATTCGAAAGCGCGACAAGAATACGTGGCTAACTCCTAATACAGTCCTTTCGACAGACTCCCAATTCGAGCCCGGGTCACAAGGCGTTTACAGACTTTGTCGCCGACAACCATTCAATACCAGCGGCTGGTCCAGGACTGATTCATGCGGGATATCCGAGCCCATCGCAGTATAGGAACCCCATTTCCATCGCTCATCCTCATCCCGTTGCGGCGCAACCCCTCCAGGCTCAAACTCGCGAGGGCTGGGCAAAAGAATTTGCCGAACAAGCGAACAATACCCCTTTTACCCATCTCTCTACTGGGATCGATGGATTCCGTACGGCGTCAGCTCTGGGCACTTCAACCTTTCTCCATCAACAAAGCAGAACAACTGTCATGCGCCAGCCCGCGCCTTACGCACTGGTGAATCTTGACCTCCCTATAGCGGAGTTTTCAACGCCCAAGCTCGGAGGTGGGGCGGAGATCAATGATTGGATGAGAGTGCACATGCCTCAACGAGAGGACTTCGAAGGTGTGGACGAGGCCTTGCTGCAGCTCTCTCATGAGCTGGAAGGATTCACCGTTCAACCTGAGCCCACGGTTGATCTTCCAGCGACCCATGAGGTAGATGGAGTCAGGTCATCAGGCTCCGAACTATTGCCGAAGAGTGATCTCTCACGCGATTCCATCCTGGAAGAGTCTGCAGAGGCAGACACCTTGCAGCCCGGGATACCAGGCTCATCAACTGTCTCAGACGTGGCAAAAAAGATATTGGAAACTGTAGGACACGAGGACGGTGACAAGTGGAAGGAATCGGCATTTCTTGCACTCATGCGAGATTTTCGCGACGGAAAAAAAGACATCGTAGAAAACGATATCCAGGAAGTTCGCATCAACAAAAGTTAATTCGCTTATATGAGTCGTAGAATATAACAGATTTACTGGACAGGTATTACGATGTTATGATCAATTACGACGTACCTTTGCACCTCACTAAGATAGAGAGAGGCTGGGTTTGGAAATAAGAGCTAAGGATGTTGATGTTGCTGCCCTTGTCAACTCGACCTTCCTCGTTGACTTCATGGTTGGAAGTCTGGCAGACGAACAGCGCAGGCGAGAGCGGCGTGAGTATCGCGTGTGATTCGCCCAGCGCAAGCCTCTAACAAGCCTGGCTAATATTAGTAGTTTACTGTACGGAGCACAATGTAGGCAGGCATCGCTCATGAACACGGAGGCAGTGCAACCCCAAGGCCCAGAGCTAGTTGAAGCGGGGCCTCGGTCTCTGCTTGATTGGTAATACCGAATATGATAGATTTGAAGCTAGCCATATCAAGAAGGTGTGAGTCATACCGATCTCACTCAGCCACAAAGTACTTGGGACATTTTGAAAGTACCTTTTCAACTAACAATCGCAGCGATTGTTTTGTCGGCGGCTCCGTACTGGTGACAATCTGGAAAGTGGGAGTGCTGGGCCGCCCTAAGGCCTATACAAAACGACCGTCGCCCGCACCACATCTCCTTTTTTTTTTTTCCTGAACTCTTCTCTTACATCAACCCATCTTCTCGAATCCTAAATGCCAAAGATGACCGAAACCATGCAGTAATCACTCTCCTCGTCATCGTGCTCACCCTGCATTCATTTGCACAACGGTATTTCTCTCTATAACATATATACTTGGCACAAAATCAAGCCCAGCAGCTCACCCACACGGTTGAACTGTTCTCGTCTACCAATTCTCCCCTAAAACTTCGCACCACCGCAACCATTTCTCAACAAGACGTTCCCGTCTTCATCACGGATTCCCTTCCAACATGGCGTTCCCCAACCCCTTCCAGTCTGCCGGTCCCACCCGTGCCACGCGACTTCCAACAAGCCCCTCAACACGACTTCGTCTTGTACGATCATCCAAGACCTCGAGGTCGACCTAATTATCCCAATCTTGCTTCGCCAAGCCTAGGGAGAGGACAGCGCGACAATTTCAATTCCCACCAGGCACGCGTTAATCCTGGGATTGGAAACACAATACCAAGCTTCTCAAGTGGACCCAGCCCCACGCCCGACCGCCTTTCTGCACGAGGGTCAAGTTCACAACGACCATCAAGATCTGTTAGCCGTAGGCCTCCCGTACCGTACTTTACTCATCGAACGGGAAGCTTGCCGCAGTCGCCTGTAAGGATGGATATTAGAGGTATGTTGGACACGACACAAACTCAGGGTTCTGTAGCGTCGCGAGTTTGATGAATGAAGAGGGACTAACAGGAGTGGTGTAGATCTTGAATTCGAAGATTTTTCGACGCTGGCTGGTAGTGCTGGAATGTCTGGCACCGCGTTTTCTTCTCCTGGCCTCCCTACATCGTATGATGTGGCGGGAAGCTCAGCCAGTTCAGTCACAAACGTCGGCACAGTGTCACCACAAGATCTTCTCGTCCACGAGCCGTATATGTCAGCACCAAACTCGACGGCGTTGACAGCGCTGACTTCACCATCGATGTACGACGGCTCGCCAGAGTTCAACGATGCTTTTAATATGTCACCAAGCCTAGGCAGTTGCGATTTTGAGACCGGCTCAAATGACCCCTGGTTTCCTCTCTTTCCACCTGAACCATCAATGGAAACCTCGGCTGAGTTTCATAACGCGCCTATTGCGTTGCAAAGTGGTTTGAAGGGTACAGAGGCCTCAGCCACTGCGAAGAAGCGAAAGGGCGCTGGCTCGCCTGGGCGGCACTCGTCTGTGGCTGGCGTCAATTCACGGCGGCGTGAGAAGCCCTTGCCCCCAATCATAGTCGATGACCCAAGCGATGTCGTTGCTATGAAACGGGCTCGCAACACCCTCGCGGCACGCAAGTCGAGGGAACGAAAAGCCCAGCGGTTAGAGGAACTTGAGGAACGGATTTCGAAGTTGGAGCAGGAGCGTGACTATTGGAAGCGGATTGCGCAGGAGCGGGGCGATGCATGAGTTGTGAGTAGCCATCACTGATGGTTGTGTTCTGCTAGTTTGAAGATTCCTTTGATTTATTTGTTGCAATGTCAAAAAAGCGGAGAGCTCTGGCTTTTTCTTGAAGGTTTTAAGTTCTGTAATTATTAGAGTTCAACACAGAGGACTGGGTGGTTTCTTACCTCGAGTATTAACGTGATTGGGCCCGCAATACCCTAACCATTGAAGGGAAAGAAATAAGAGACTTTGTAGGATTTTGTCTCTAACATCTGATGTAGGGAATGTAATAGTATGAACTACTGAAAGGGGATAGTAATATATCTTAGAGTCTTGCAGAGAAGATGTTACACGAACAATAGTAATAGATAGTAGAACTAGTAACTATAGGAACTAGCAACTACTAAAACTAACTATTACTAGTTCTCACCTAGACCAGAACTTTATATAATTATAACTAATATATATAAAAACTATTACTAATATATACCTATCTTAAAAAAAATAACTTTTCTTTATTATAACTTATTAAGATATTATAATAATAAAAAAGGAGATATTAATAAAAATGGAAATATTTTTAGAATTTTATAAGTATAAAGAAATAGAAAAATATTATTTCTTACTATAGCTTAAGGCTATGTAAGATAATTGCAAGGGAGTGACAATTAGCACAATAGACCAAAAGATCCACCAGTTCCAACACCACATATTAGAACTGCTCCCTTATATCTACTTAAGAACCCTCTCAATCATGGCGCGACCAGCCACTTCTAGGTATTCTATTACAGGCTATAATTATTTCTTTTTTTTTCTTTCTTTTTAAAAAAAAATTAAATTTTTTAATAAGTTTTTTAAGTTTTTTAAATATAATAATTATTAATTCTTTTTTTAATTAACTTTATTATTATTATTTCTATTAAATATTACTACTATACTACCTTAAGCAATATATAATTACAAGCTTAATAGTAACCTTACACTACTATATATAAAAATAAACACTCCTATACTTACTTACTAAGAAAAAAATAATAATCTTACTTTCTTAATAGCTTACTTACTTAACTAAGAAATCTAATATATAATCTTACTAGTAATAATATATCTAATATATAAGTAATTACTTATTATATAAATAAAAAGTAATAAGAAATAGAATTAATAACTTTTAGATTTAATACTTACTAAAACTAATTACTATTAGTTCTAATTAAAAGTAAAACTCCCCTAAATATAACTAATATATATAAAAAGTACTTTTAATATATATTCTCTAAAAAAGAAAACTAACTTTTACTATTATAAACTATTAATATATAATTTATAATTATTAAGACCTTTATATTTATTATAATTAGTAAAGCTATTTTTAATATTAATAGTATTACTATTATAAGAATATCGATTATAATAATTAATAATATTAATTCTTTATTTTTTTAATTTTACTATTATTTAAAAAGATAATTATAGTATTTCTATTATAATTAAATTAACTTTAAATTTAAAAATCTTATTTATAATAACTTTTTTTAATAATATTAAAGATTTTATAAATAATATTTTTTAAAGAAGTATTTTATTAAAGCTTTTAAGAAAATTATTTAATTTAGAGTCTTTTAATTATTCTCTCCCTTTATCTAAATTAAAATCTAGTTAATTAATTAAAGTCTATCTTCTTTTAAAGCTATTTATATTAGTAAAGATATCTATAGCTTTTTATTTTTTTTTAATAAAAAAGTTTTTAATATTAAACTATAATTTTTAATTATCTATTAACTTACTTTTCTTTCCTATTAAGATTAAAAATATATTATTTTCTTTTTTTTTTCTTTTTTACTTTCCTTAACTACTTTTTCTTTCTTTTTTATTTCCTCTTTAACTTACTTTATTTTCTACTTAGCTCTTTTAAACTTAAAAAACTTACTTTATTTTATATCTATATTCTTTTTTTAATTAACTTTAATTTTATTATCTTTTATAAATTATCTTATATAATAACTTTAAATAATTTTTTTATTATTTTATATATATAAATATTCCCTATTTAATACTTTTATAATCTATAACTTTTTTCTATTTAAAAGTCTTTTATAATTATAAAATAGCTTTATAATATATTTTTATTAATTAACTATTATAATATTTAATTACTATTTCTATAAGTAAAATTATAATAACTTTTTATAAAAACTATTTTTAATTATTTAACTAACTATTTTTTTTTTTATTTTTTATAATATTTTAAATAAACTATATTATTATTATAATAAATACTTTTATATAATAATTTTATTAATATTAAAAAAGGCCTCTACTAATTATAATAAATATAGAAATCTTAATAATTATAAGTTATATATTAATAATTTATAATAGTAAAAGATTAGTTTTCTCTTTTAAAAAGTATATACTAAAAATACTTTTTATATATATTAATTATATTTAAAAAAGTTTTATTTTTAATTAAAACTAATAATAATTAATTTTAATAAATATTAAATTTTAAAATTATTAATTTTACTTTTTATTACTTTTTATTTATATAATAAATACCTTCCTCTTTTATTATAAGTTATTATTATTAATAAATTTATTTTCTATTTTAAAAAAAAAACTTTTTAATTTTACTATTATTTATTTATTTTTTATCTTTTTACTAGATTTTAATTTTTAATATCTTTACTTTTTTTTTATTATTTTTTATTTTTTTTTATTAGTTTTTTTTATATTTAAGTTTTTTTAATAAACTTTTCTTTTTTTTAAATTCTTTTAATATATTTTTTATTACTTTATTTTACTTTTTTTTTATTAAATTTAATTATTATTATTATTATTTTTTTTATATTTTATATTTTTATTTATTTTTTTAATTTACTTTTTTAAAATCTTAATTTCTATTTTTAAATTTCTATTTTTTATTTAAAATATTATATTATTTTTCTTTATTATTAACTTTATTTTTTACTATTTTTTACTTATTACTTTCTACTTTATTTATAATTTATAAATTTACTTTTTTTATTTACTATATTTTTTTTTTAATATTATTAATTTATTTTTATTATTTTATTATTTTATTTATAA